>NW_003852411.1:19122044-19123260 GCF_000181295.1 Otolemur garnettii
GGAGCTACAACCACCTGGGGTTTAGCCATTGCTGACTCTGAGTTCTGCTGTGGGGTTTTATCCTGTGAACTAAGTGGAGCTCTCAGGGGCCTTGTTTGCTCCCAGGTGAGCCCAACCTACCCGATGGTTCTCTGAAGAGAAGTCTCTTTCTCTAGTTCCTGGAAAACCTTCTACAGGTATAAAACAAGAATTAATTGTTCATCAGCAGTTAGATAAATTCATCCATAAAATCCTCTGTACTTGGTTTTATGTTTCTGTTTTGTGTGTGTATGAGGGAGAGAAAGAGGGAGTCTTACTACCATTTTAATTTCTTTAATCGTATGCCATTTCTTCTGTCAACTTTGAAATTTAATATATATTTAGAAATATTTGCATTTAATCTAGGTTTTTAAAATTTATTGCAAATAGCTGATTTTTGACAGAGTTCACTTTGAACTCTGTCTTCAAAGTTTAAAAATATTTCAACCACCTTTTCTAGTTGTTCTCAAAAAGAAGATTGCTTTGCATTCCCTGGTCCATTAGTATCAGAAAAACATTTGATTCTTTTTTGAATCTGCCCACTCTTTATTCAGCTTTAAAGCTTTACTTATTCCCAGAAACATTAGAGTTACTGATTTTCTGTGTCAGATAATTTCAACATCTGAAATTGTATGGCTCTGATTCTACCATGATGGCCTATGATGCTTTATTACCTTGACTGATTATTTCTTCCCGACATCATCATTATCATTATTATTGTTGTCATTCTTATTATTTTACTGTGAATTATGCTTTTTCACGGAACTTTCTATGGAAATTATTAAGGCCTCAGATGAAGGTGGTGTCTTCCCCAAAAGATTTGCCTTTCCTTTTGTCGGGGACTAGGGCCTACTAGTCAGGAGCCACATAAATTGAAATGAATGACCTAGGATTTTGTTTAGCCTCCCTAAGAAGTGTAAATTGAAACTATAAATCAGCAAGAGGATTGACTTATGGTAATGAATTCACAGGGGAAATTTTATCTCTCTCTAGTCAGCACCAAGGTTTAAAACAGGTCATTTTTTGCAGTCCTAGAAAGGGAAGTGGTATTCATGTTTAATTCACCCTAATACTGAGCAACTCTTTGGGTCCTGGCTTTGTGAGGAGGAAAAGCCTCATGTTACACTTTAGATCTTGAATCTTCTTTTTTTTTTTGTTTTTGAGACAGTGCCTCAAGCTGTCCCCCTGGGCAGAGTGC
>NW_003852411.1:19126138-19128296 GCF_000181295.1 Otolemur garnettii
CTATTTTTTGGTTGCAGCCATCATTGTTGTTTGGCGGATCCGGGCTGGGGATTCGAACCCGCCACCTTAGGTGTACGTGGCTGGCGCCCTAGCCGGTTGAGCCATAGGCGCCGAGCCCAGAGTGATTTTTTTCAACAAGCAAATCTTATGTCTGTCCTCAGCATTTCAGACTTCACATTGCTTTTAAAATAGGGAATAGGGGACATGTGGCTGACGCCTGTAATCCCAACACTTTGAGTGGCTGAGGCTAGAGGTTTACTATAGACCAGCAGTTTGAGATAAGCTTGAGCAACACAGGAAGACCCCCTCTCTAAGAAAAAATAGAAAAATCAGCCACGCGTGGTGGTATGCTTCTGTAGTCCTAACTACTCCGCAGACTGAGGCAGGAAGATCACTTGAGCCTAGGAGCTGGAGGTTTCAGTGAGCTATGATGACACCACCACACTGTAGCCCAGGTGACAGACTGAGACTCTGTCTCAAAAAACAATGACAAAAATTAAAATAGTGAATAGGGTTGCCAGATAAATAAATAATAAAATATGGGATGCCCAGTTAAATATGAATTTCATAGATAAAATGAATAAGTTTTTCAGTGTATGTTCCATGTAATATTTGGGATATACTTATACTAAAATATTATTATTTATCTGAAATATAAATTTTAGATATATATTTGAAATGTAAATTAATTTGACATCCTGTGCTTTATTTGGCAAACTTATCTTAAAGTTCAAAATGCCTAATACGGCTTCCAAGGTCTACCTGACTATTTCTACAGCATCTTTGCTGGACTCCAGTCTCTATTTTTTTTTTTTTTTTTTAGCCAAACTGGATTTCTATTTGTTCCCTGAGTATATCACACTTCTTCCTGTCTCAGAGATATTGCACATGCTGTCCTCTGCCTGAAATATTTTGCTCCCTATTTGTTTAGTTAATTCCTACTCATTTGGCTTTAGCTTAAATGTCACTTTCTTGAGGAACCTTCTCTGTTAACCTCAGACTAGGTCAGTTCTCTTTTTTTTTTTTCTTTTTTTTTGAGACAGAGTTTCACTATGTTGCCCTCGGTAGAGTGCCTGGCATCACAGCTCATAACAATCTCAAACTCTTGGGCTTAAATGATTCTCTTGCCTCAGCCTCCCAAGTAGCTGGGACTATAGGCATCTGCCACAACACCTGGCTATTTTTTTGTTGTAGTTGCTATTGTTTGGCAGGCCCAGGCTTGAACCCGCCAGCCCTGGTGTATGTGGCCAGCACCCTAACCATTGAGCCAGTTCTCACTGTCAAATATCCTGTGTATTTTGGCCTTCAGGACTTTTAACAAACCTGTGGATCGTGTAATTATTTATAATTATCCTATCTTCCCTGCTAAACTCTAAACACTTGAGGGAGAGACCCTGTCTGGCTTGTTCACCGCTATATCAACATAGCACAGGGTGGGCTGGGTGAGATGGCTCATGCCTGTAATCCCAGCCTTCTGGGGCCGGGGCAGGCGGATTACTTGAGCTCACGATTTTAAGACCAGCCTGAGCAAGAGCAAGACCCTACATCTAAAAATAGCCTGGTGTTGTGGTGGGGGCCTGTAGTCCCAGCTACTCGGGAGACTGAGACAAGAGAATTGCTTGAGCCCTAGGAGTCTGAGGTTGCTGTGAGCTGTAACGCCATAGCACTCAACTGAGGGTGACAAAGTCAGACTTTGTCTCAAAAAAAAAAAAAAAAAGCACAGTGTTTGTGGTGCTATATGGCACATAACAGGTTATCAAATATTTGTTGTAACTGTTTGTGATAAAGTGAATGCAAATTAACTTTGTTCTGTGACTTTTATATCATCACTGGAGAACATTTGTGACTCATTTAGATGTTGCAGAAACAAGGTTAAGAAGCTCTGCAGAAAAGAACTATAAATAAACATTTCAATTGTGGTAGTTAAAATATTTTTGCAAAAGTTTAAAAAGAAATCTTTTTCCATGTAATTTTGGCAAGGAAGGCTTTGATTGCCCCAGATGAATGCTTGATTAGAAAAATTCTTCTTAGCAAAAGGAATTTAAGGAAAAAAAGTACTTTGCATTTGTAATAATTTCTAGCTGAGAGAGAGATTTATATGGAAACTTTCCCCTTGGGAAATCTGTGCAATATTGTTTTTTTTTTTTTTTTTTTTTTT
>NW_003852411.1:19129182-19139754 GCF_000181295.1 Otolemur garnettii
GTCATGAATGAGACTGCAGAAGAAAAAAAAAGCATATAGTTGACTGAGTTTAGATAATTTTCCCTCACCCTAACTGGGTGTCTGTTGGCTGTAGGGGGTGAGGGGAATCTAGGAAAATATCTGGACTGTCTGGCCCTGCAGTGGGAGACGAAATCCTGCCACTCATGGAAACTCCCAAATGGTGAATTCCCAAACAGTGAAAGGAGGAGAGGGTCAGATGCTGGGCAGCCAAACAATTACTAATGTGGACAACACTTGTTCATCTTTCAGGGATATAAGAGAATCTTGCTCTGTCCAACAGCTAGTATTGCATCCTTTCTACCAGAGTAGGCAGTAGGTTACTAAATTACCAACCACTTGATTTAAACATACCCATACACACATCCACACAAACTAATCCACTGACTTGCATTCTAAGCTTACTATTCCTATTGAGAAAAGGAGATTTTGTTCTTTGGTCCAGGTTAAAGGAAATAGTCACTGACATCATGAAACTCAACCATAACATAACCCTACACGCAGAGGACAAATATGACAATAATATGTTTTGGTGGAGAAATTAGAATTGAGAGAAGGCAAATTCAGCCATGTGGAGAGCCATGAAATACTATTTAAAGATGTCCCATTATAGCTTCTTGCTAAAAAGGGGGAGCTACTCCTCTTTGATTCCTGAGTAAGCCTTTACACTCCTTTATTTATTTACTTATTTTTGAGACAGAGTCTCACTATGTCACCCTTGGTAGAGTGCCATGGTGTCACAGCTCACAGCAACCTCTAACTCTTGAGCTTAAGTGATTCTCTTGCCTCAGCTTCCCAGGTAGCTGGGACTACAGGGCCCACCACAATGCCCAGCTTTTTTTTTTTTTTGCTGTTGTCATTGTGGTTTAGCAGGCCCGGGCCAGGTTTGAACCCTCCATCCTCCGTGTATGTGGCTTGGCGTCCTACCTACTGAGCTACAGGTGCCACCCACTCCTTTTATTTTATCTGATATTTGTAAATGAAGAGCATTGGGAAAACCTTGAGCTGTTTCACATTTAATCTTTAGTCATGTTTATGTGACAATTACTCACATGGGATTGCTATAAATATTATGTCTGTGCTGTTGTTTTTAGATGACTAATTCCTTGGAAGACAGGATCCCTGTCTATTTGATAAACTGTATATAGCACCAAACATTTGTCATTACATGCAAGGCTGTTAATCTTGCCATTGAACATAATAATAACACACTTTGCCTGGATATAGCAAATAGAATTACTCTCCGTATAAGACAAAGTTGGCAAACAAAGGTCTGGGGCCAAATCAAGACTTCTTTTTGTCTGTTTTTATAAATAAAGTTTTATTGCAAAACAACTAATTCAAGGAAGTCCAACCTTTTTTCTTCTCTGCCACAAACTGGAAGACTAAGAGTTGCCTTGGGCCACACATTAAATACACAAACACTGATGAAAGCTGATGAACAAAAAAAAGTTTCATGTATACTTTTTGCACATACCCAATACCACAGACAAAATAGTCCTCAAATGATCAGCATGTGCCCTGCAGGCTGCAGGTCGGACACTCTTGTTTTATATATCACTTGTAACTGCTCTCACACTACAGTGGCAGAATTAAGTAGTTGTGACAGAGACTGTATGGCTTGCAAAGCCTAAACTATATACTAGCTGGCCATTTACCAAAAAGGTTTGCTGACGACTGACCTATATCAGTGGTTCTCACCTGAGTTGGTGGGCAAGAATCACTTGTAAAACCTCAAAAATGTAAATTAGATGGCTGGCCCCATACCAACACTCTGAATCAGAATGTCTAGGATCAGAGCTGCAGACTAATAGTTTTCAAAAGAACCACCAGCCTAATATAATACACAGTACTTAGTATCATTTTAATTACTCTTACTCATCAAATACCTAATAGACATTAGGCATTATACTAGATGTTTTACTTGGTTTTTATATTAATCTCCATGAAGTACCTTATAGAATCCTTCTTTTATAGTAAAAGAAATCAAACCTTTCTGAAGTTAACGAGTACAAAATCACACAGCTAATAAGTAAAGGAGCAAGGTTTTCTTTTCTTTTCTTTTTTTTGGGGGGGGAGGACAGAGCCTCAAGCTGTCCCCCTGGGTAGAGTGCTGTGGCATCAGAGCTCACAGCAACCTCCAACTCCTGGGCTCAAGCGAGTCTCCTGCCTCAGCCTCCCAAGCAGCTGGGACCACAGGCGCCTGCCACAACGGGCTATTTTTTGGTTGCAGCCGTCATTGTTGTTTGGCAGGCCCAGGCTGGATTTGAACCCGCCACCTTAGGTGTATGTGGCTGGTGCCCTAGCCACTTGAGCCACAGGTGCTGAGCCTGGAGCAAGGTTTTCAACTAAATCTTTCTGCCTGTCCCAGATTGATAAAATCAGAGGAAAAATATCAAAATGAAGGACTCTTAGGATTTACTTTTCCTCTGATGGAGCACTAGGTATTCCCATCACTGATGCTACACTGGTCTATATGAGAATGGCCCAAATAACGTTGCAGAAATCTCCCATTAATAGAAAGTAGCATAGCTAAGAAAAGATAGTAACATTCAAAGAAGAATTTACTCAAACTTAGAGGATAACAAAAGGGAAATAAACTCATGGAGTAACATGAAGCTGACTATCTTCAATGAGGAGTCTACCATAGAGACATCTTCCTACCTGGTTCATGACCTACCTCAAAGTGACCAAACCTCTTGAAAAATCATAATGAATGCTAACAACCCCCTCAAGACTAGATCTGAGAAAGTAAGGTATGAGCAAAAGGTTTCCTCTTCATATTGTTTAAATTACCCCTCTCAAATTCTGGTTTCCTGAATGATTTACAGATGAATGTCCAACTTTTTTAAAAAAAATGCTACTCTTGATATGATAAACATAGTATTTCCCAGTAGATATTGAACACACATTAGTATTAGAGGGTATCATTTGGCTCAATATATTTAATTTTATTTTTAAGAGTCTCACTATGTCACCCTCAGCAGAGTGCTGTGGCATCACAGCTCACAGCAACCTCAAACTCTTGGGCCTAAGTGATTCTCTTGCCTCAGCCTCCCAAGTAGCTGGGACTACAGGCGCCCACCATGACACCTGGCTATTTTTTTATTGCAGTTGTCATTGTTGTTTAGCAGGCCTGGGCCAGGTGCCCTAACCACTGAGTTATAGGCGCTGAGCTGCAGTATATTTAGAATTACATATTTATACAGATAAAATTTCAAATGAGGTTCCAATTACTAACCAAGTCAAGATTCATTCTTCTTACTTTCAGTCTGAGTGTTGTTTAGGGTGAAGCAGGTCTATTGTAGGAAGCTTATATAGTTAAGCCTTCTTTATTTAATCATTCAGTCATTTTATTCTTTTGATCAGATAATTTGATTGATTGATTTATATCCAAAGTAATTATTGATAGGTAAGAACTTATAAGTGCCATTTTAAAAACTGCTGGTTGTTTGGTAGAGCCTTTGTTCTTTTCTTCCTCTCTTGCTTTCTTTGAGGTTTGATGATATTCTATAGTGTTATGCTTTGAATTTTTCTTTTTTGAGACAGGAGTCTCACTTTGTCACCCTTGGTAGAATGCCATGGCATCAGAGCTCACAGCAATCCCAAATTCTTGGGCCTCAAGTGATTCTGTTGCCTCAGCCTCCCGAGTAGCTGGGACTATAGGCACCTGCCACAATGACTGGCTATTTGGGGGGGTTTTTTTGCAGCTGTCTACCCAGGTAGAGTGCCGTGGAATCACAGCTCACAACAAGCTCAAACTCTTGGCCTTAAGCGATTCTCTTGCCTCAGCCTCTCAGGTAGCTGGGACTACAGGCACCCACCACAATGTCTGGCTATTTTTTGTTGTTGTTCTTGCAGTTGTCATTGTTGTTTTAGCTGGCCCTAGCCTGGTTCAAACCCACCAGCCTTGGTCTATGTGGCCGGCGCCCTACCCATTAAGCTATAGGCAACGCCTTAATTTTCATTATATATGAAAATATATATTTTTTCAGTATATCAGTAACAGAGGCAGAGTCTAAATTTCTGGGTATTCCACATCAGATTTAAATAAAATATGAAATAAAAGGAAATTGTTTAAATTGTCTTGAAGCGACAAAATAGTGATTTCTAAGCACAAATAACTATGAAACTTTTCAGCTATTGTCTCAATACATTTTTAATTAATTAATGAAATATCTTAGCTCAAGGCACATCTCAGACATTATTCATTTCAGCATATGAATACAAATCTCCTTGGGCTAAAACAAATTATATAATTTTAAGAGTTTTGAAATTTAAATATGTAAGCTTAAATTTCAACATAATTTCCCATTTAGTCTTACTTGTATTAATTTGCAATAAATCTCTACACCCTAACTATAATTTTAAAAAGTTTAAACAGCAAAATCAGAAAAAAACTTTAATTCCCTAGGTAAAATTTTAAAATAATTGTTAAGGCTGGGCGTGGTGGCTTGCGCCTGTAATCCTTGCACCCTGGGAGGCCGAGGTGGGTGGATTGCCTGAGCTCATAAAGTTAGAGACCAGCCTGAGCAAGAGGAAGACCCATCTCCAAAAAATAGCCAAGCACTGGGGCAGGTGCCTGTAGTCTCAGCTACTTAGGAGGCTAAGGCAAGAAGACTGCTTGAGCCCAGGAGTTTGAAATTGCTGTGAGCTGTGATGCTATAGCACTCTACCAAGGGCAACAAAGTGAAACTGTCTGAAAATAAAATAAAATAAAATAATTAACAGAGAATAAAATCCAAAATATCTTTTTCCCCCTCCTTTACTGAAAAAGCCATATTATCTCTCCTAAATAGATTTGGTTTCAAGAGACAAATTTATCTTCTGTATCTTATACTTCTAGTCTAGCTGGGGGGGGGTTCAAAACATAATATAATAACTTCTCACAGATTAGTTTTTATTGTAAACATTATCTTCAAAATGGCTCTTCTTTTTCTGTCAAATGTTTCTGTTTAATTTTGGGAAGCTCCTCCATTTTAAAATGAAATATTGATGAAATAAAAATTAATTTAAATAGTTTTGTATTTTATAATAAATACAAGGGAAGGGACTTTACCAACTGAGGTACAACTATTAGTAATGCAAAGAAATTACATTATCTAGATTGCTTGTAATGGAAGTTGAGTTACTTGCTTCACCTAAACAGGGAAGTTGGCAGGTTTGCCTAGCAACAGCCGCTAAAACCTTCTGTTGTGGAAGGTTCCCTAGGAGCGAGAAAAAGGGAGGAGGAGGAACAGATTAATCTGTTTTTCTTAGCAGGGGACAGAGGCCGGGTTTGAGGAAGGAAAGGCTATCCAAGAGATACATTTTAGATCAGCGTATGCTAACCCAATCCCTCCTAGCAGCTAGAAATTCACTCTTTATAGTACAGAGGTTAGTTACAATTTAAGTGAGTTGGAGAGGAAGTTACAGATTTAGCCCACTTCAAAGGCAGCAAATTCCAATCAGTAGAAAGATGTCAATAGAGCTTCTAAAAGAAGTTAAAATCTCAGTAGCAGAAGGGTGTTAACAACTAAAAAGAAGTCGTCTCAAAAAACAAACAAACAAACAAAACAACTCTGCTGAGTTTAGGAAGGTGTGTGATTGTTTTACACTTAATGTACAAAATGCTACTTGTTACAGTGATTCATTCCAATTTACCAAGGTAAAGACAAAAGTATTTTTCTTGGTATTACTGTACGTCTACAGTGAAGAAAGGACAGAAAAAAAATCTCTGCTCTCTTGGCCAAGATTTGAAGCAAAAAAGGGTGATAGTGAAGAGTGCAGAGTATTAAGTGGTTGTTATTTGGGGACTCTCTTGTTTTCCAGATAATTTTATTTTGAAATTAGCACTGTATGGTACTAAAAGAATTTCATTTCTCCCCCTTCTCAAAAGCAAGAGTGTAGCTAAACCGAATTGTCTTGAAGAGGTCTCTCAGTCCCCCAAACTAAAACGGCACCTTTTCCACAAGAGACAGGAAACTTTAAAGAGTGGCAAGGTTAGATTTTAGATCCGGCAGCTCTTCCACAGGCCGATCATTTCCTGTCCTTCCCGGATAGCTCTCACTGTTCACAAAGGCCTGGGGAGACGTTTGGGAGTAGGGAGTGTCCGGCTTCTCGGGCTATTTCACCGCCTTCCTCTTCTGGGACTGTGTGAGGGGGTGACAAGAGCGAAGCTCGTGTGGGCTAGAACCTGGATAATATAGAAGAAATGGGATGCGGGGGAAGATGTGAAAAACAAACAGGAGTTGAGGGAAAAGAGCTGAGAAAGCCAAGGGGGTAGCGCGGGGTTCGGTGGAAACCGCAGAACTTCCAAGTCGCCCTCGTCGTCGGGCCCAGAGGCGCTGCTGGGCCGGGCAGGACCGACAGACCTGTTCCTCGGCTCAGGGCGTGTCCGCGCTCCGGGTCCGGGCAGCTAACGCCGCCAGCCTCCCGCCCGGGCGTCGGTGGCCGGTGACTCACCGCTCGCCTCCCGCGCCCGCCCCGCCCCGCCCCGCCGCTCGCCCCGCCTCCCGGAGGAGGAGCCTCGCCCTCATCTCCGCCCCAGTCTCCGGGGCGGGCCGGAGCCCGAGGAAGAGGAAGGGGACGAGGACAACGAGCAACTGGGCGGCGGAGGGCGAGGAGGAGGAAGAGGAGGCAGACCAACAAGATGGCCCCTGCTGCAGGAGCAGCCTCAGCAGCAGGTGGGAAGCCAGAGGCGGCGCTGGCGGTGGCGGCGGCAGCCGTGGCCCGGCGGCCTGGGACAGAGTCAGAGTCGACGGTGGCAGCGGCGGTGTCGGCAGCTGCCGTGGCGGTGGTGACGGCCGCGGGGACTCGGAGCTGAGAGGAGCTGCTGCTCGGACCAGCGCGGTGAGCGAGCGGCGGGCGGCGGCGTGGGGAGCGGGGCGGCCGCCACCGGGCCACGGTCAGGAACAATAGGCGGCAGCGGCGGGGACCGGGCTGCCTGCGCCCGCCCTCTGCTCCGGGCGGCGGCGGCCAGCCGGCCGGTCCCAGGCCCCGCCAGGGCAACGCCGGCGGCCTAGGGGCTTGTCAGTGGCCAGCGTCCTTTAGGCCTCAGGCCTCCGCCTGTCGTCTGAAAGGCCTGCGGGATAGGTAGGCCGAAGGGAGGTACGGACGCCGCCCGGGACCAGGAGAGGGCGAGGGAGGCTTGGGCGAGAGGGAGGGGGCCAGAAGCCTGCCCGGTTCCTCTCTTACTCCGGGGCCTGCGCCGAGCGGAGAGTGCGCACAGGAAATGCTTTTTAGACCCCCAGTCTGTGGAGTTGGGGGAGGGTGGAGGCGTCTGTAAACAGGCGCTGTCTCTGCCTCCCACACCCCAGGGTCGCTCCCTCCCCGAAGCCCTTCAGCGCTCCCCGTCGTCGGCCAACTGGGTTTTACCGTGTTTGTTTCCCTGGAGCTCCTGGAGATGAAGCTTGATATAATCTTTCTCTCTGTTGGCGATGGGAAAATTATGTGTGCAGGTGTCTTTTTAAGTGCAACAACGACAAAAAAATATACAAAAAGTGGTTATTGATTAAGGGTTGGAGCGGTAAGAGATGTTCCTATCGAAATATTTCTTAAGCATCATTTCTCTCTAAACATCAGTTATGCCCTCGTCCCGGGTGAGAGTGAATGGAAGCAGGGTTCTTCTGGAGCAGTTAAATAATACAACTCTTGACATCCCAGAATAGTCCATGAAGCTGGAAACAAAGGCACTTACTGGCAACGCGGAGACAAATTGTGATATCTGAATAGAACTTTTCTTTAAACGAGCCGTTTTGAATTATTTATTTGCAGCATAAGAAGCAACATTAACTAGCATAAAGTGGGGCTAATGAAGCAGTTCTTCAGGAGGTAGAGATGGCTCATTTCCATTTATAGAAATTCTTATGTCCTGTCTTGTGTTCTAATTTTGCCTTTTAGTATTTTGTTCCGTAATTATTCAAGACCAAGCTTTTCCTTTGGGTTTGAAATTTCACTTCAAAAGCGTATTTTGTAAGATTTCAAAAGATTTAAAAATAATTTTAAAAAAACTGGAAAGAACTATAGTTCAGTTTTGAATGTTAAGGTTTATTGAGAAACTAGTCTTCCGTTAAATTTTTTTTTTAATTAGTCTTCCGTTAAATTTTTTTTTTAATTTATGGGGTAGTGGTGTTTGAAACTTAAATTAGCTATTATTTCTCCTAACTTAATTGTTAAAGGCATCTACCAGCTGCATGTATTTATTTACAAGTGAGGGAAAAAGAAAAGATGTAATCTGTTTCTCTTCCAGTTTCTACCCCAGGTATGCAGAAATGTATATTAAAATTGTTTGGATGCATCCAAGAGATTGCTTTTCACTATTTAACACTCTCTTGGAAGGCCCATCTGAGGGCTTCAGTTCCTGGTCTTAAGGAAGATTGATCAGTGCAGAAAAAATAGATGCCAGTTAATATCTTTCTCTCATTTTAGGATAAATTTCTAATTAGCATTGGTCCAACTCTGTCATAATATTTTCAGGTTATATAAAGTTTAATTAGCAGCACTATTCTATTTCCTAGTTTTTCCACAGAATTGATGGGAAAGAGCATTTGAATAAACATGGAAGTTGAAATTATGTTGTTTAGGATTTGAAGCATAGTGGATGAATATCAGTAATGGCTTTTATTTTATACCTAGTGTCAGTGATGTTGTGGGTGTTTTGATAGGTAGAGAAAGAACGACTTTTTTTTAATTGTTGGGGATTCATTGAGGGTATAAGAAACCAGGTTACACTGATAGCATTTGTTAGGTAAAGTCCCCCTTATAATTGTGTCTTGCCCCCAAAAGGTGTGCCACACATGAAGGAAAAAGAACAACTTTGACACTATTCCTGCTGCTTCAAATTTGGGGAATAAGTGTTTCAGAAAGGACACATTTTTTTTAAGTGCTCAACTCTGATTTTTTTCTTTCCATGCTGAATTTTGGTAGATCAGTACAAGTCCAAGTAAAATCTGTATTACAATAATAGTGAAATTAATCTGTGGCCCTAAGCCTATTAGAAAAATTGTAGTAATTTATAAGTTATAAATTTTAAGTGGCTAGCATGCTTTGTTATGGAAAAACTCATAATGTTTTGTCAAAGACTAATTTCCCTCATATTTAATATCATTTTCCTGAAAACAGATTTTTAAGTGGTAAGGTTTTCTATTTGAAATTGGATATTGACCCAACAATTTATGATCTAAGTCTGGGTCTTTATTTCTGTTTAGTATTTTAAAATCTCATAGAGAGTTGTTTTTATTTTCAAAAATTCTAAAATGTGATCTCAATTGTCCTATCTTCAATATCTGCTTATTCTGATTATTTTAGTTCAGATTTTCTCAAGTAATGTTTAAAAATTCCCTTCTAAGAAGTTTTGGAACCATAGCTTATAGATTTGTGTCTTGGTAACATTAGGCATTAATATATATTTAATTCACTTGGAGATTGAAAAAGGAATTTTGTACACATACTAATTTAAAAACTACTATTTTCAGAGCATATTTGTTGAATTAATAAAACTTTAATTCTCCTAGTTATGTTATGGTACTGGTAGTGTTGTCCTCATTTTACATATGAAGAATCTGAGACTAAGAGAGGCTAAGTAGCTAGCAAACAGGTCACATAATTAGTGGGTAAAATAGATTACTCAATCCCTTGTGACACAAATTAGATGCTTTTCTGCTGCCACATACATGTTACAGGTAAACTTTGAAGCGTCTTCTATGTTGACAGATTCCTTTTTTTGACTGTGAACTGTTTTGTAATACTGTACTTGGCCTTTAGCCCTAATATCCTATTATCATCATTTGTATCCTGCCAAATAATTACTTGCAGGACCAAGAGAGTATTTAGTCATGTGAATCACAGAAGAAACACTTATTTTTGTTCTTAGATCTGAAGGCTGTACAATATAGACACTCACCATTTACACAGGACAGGTTTGTGACATTGCTATACTTGTTTCATGCTTTTAATTATTATACAAGCAATTATTGAATTGTGCCTTTGAAATACTTTATATATTTAAAACTAACTTTAATAACATTCAATGATGTTAAAATTGCATCAGCTAATATGTGAAATTCTTCATTTATAAATTTTTGTTGTTGTTTAAGCCATAGATAATGTAGAATTCTGCCTGTATTTTTCATCTCCACATCTTAGGACATGAAATGAGAGTTTGGTGTAGTTTAATCAGTCTACTCTTATACAGGGTAGACATAAAGTTTGTGTGCAGTTTAAAATCATTTAACATAGTAAATTGCACACAAACTTTATGTCTACCCTGTCTATATCTTGAAAGCGGTTGGCATCCAACGGAGTAAAGAGTAACCTGATAAATGATCCCTGTTTGGTGAACACCTCGGATCAGGATGTTCCCTGGCAGGGTTTTCTGACCTGGTTTAGCTTTGGCCCTGTCTGTGCTTAGGAGTTCAGGTATTCTTTAGGATTGGATTTGGAGGGACTTAAATTCTCAGATTTGCCTGTATCAGAGCAGTTTATCGGCTTCAAAATCAGTCTGTTCCTAGGACCTCCTTTAAGATCTTCTTTTCTGGCTTGGCGCCTATAGCTCAACCGGCTAAGGCGCCAGCC
>NW_003852411.1:19140412-19159031 GCF_000181295.1 Otolemur garnettii
GTCCCAGCTACTTGAGAGGCGGAGGCAGGAGACTCACTTGAGCCCAGGAGTTGGAGGTTGCTGTGAGCTGTGATGCCACGGCACTCTGCCCAAGGGGACAGCTTGAGGCTCTGTCTCAAAAAAAACCAACAATAATAATAATAATATTCTTATTTACTCTTTTCATAATATTAGGTTAGATACTTCTTATCCGTTCCCCATGTTTAACTGTTTGACTGAAGTTTGGGGAAAGAATTTTCCCTAAATTTGTAATCATCTTACATTCATAGTTTTGAGTTGGCTGAAATCACTTTCTGACATAAAGGAATAAATTTTTTCAGGTTCTTTTATATTTTTCTTTGAGATTATTTACAAATTTATGTCAGAACAATCTTCTTTTGATGTTTATCAAGCTTTTTAGTAATGTTATAAACTGAAGTCAGTATGCCCCTCATTATTACTATGCATATATGATAATACTTTAACTTATAATTGCACTTCATGTAAAAATCTCCAAGATCTAAATAGTATTTGAACATGGTAGCAGTGTTTTTAAAGGAAGGGAGTAACTTTAAAGGGTTGGTTTTATTAACATGAATTTTCTTTTTATTGAGGTCAAATTCTTATAACAAAATTAACCATTTTAAAGTGAACAGTATAGTAGCAATTAGTACATTCACAATGTTATTCTGACACCTCTGTCTAATTCTAAAACATTTTCCTCACCCCAAAAGGAAACATTGTATCCTCTAAGCTATACTCCCCATTCCCTTCTTTCCTAATCCCTGGCAGCCACCCTTCTGTTTTCTATTTCTGTGTATTTAAATGAAACTATTTTAAGTCAAGTTTGAGGAAGATTGTACTATGTACAATTGAAATTGCAGAAAAAACTTTGGGATGTGATTGTTAGGAATCACAAACCACCTAATTCTTTGCATGCTTCTCTAAGTTAGTAGGCATGCTGCCAGGGAGTCGATGGAAGAAAAGTTCAAAGTCATAGCACTTTGTAGTTTAGTTTTGATGACTCCAAAGGAGTTTTACTCAAACTCTCAGACTCATTGGTATTTCTATTTCTTGGGTTGTGAGAACTAACTAAATTTTAATGTTATATACAAATGTGAGCAACTAATATTTAGTGTCTTTTCTAGGACTTGTTTACCATTTAGTTGTTGTTAATGTAGAGAAGAAACTTGGAATAGTAACAAAGAACTGATTTGAGATTATATTGGGAAATGATTTTTAAAATTAGGTTAAAGCTCTTTGATCTCTGTGAATTTAACTAACTTGTCATCTAACTTAATGACAATTCAGTTTCTCTTTAAGAATATTTAAAGTTGGCTCGGCACCTGTGGCTCAAGTGGCTAAGGCGCCAGCCACATACACCTGAGGTGGCAGGTTCGAATCCAGCCCAGGCCTGCCAAACAACAATGATGGCTGCAACCAAAAAAAAAAAATAGCCGGGTGCTGTGGCAGGCGCCTGTGGTCTCAGCTACTTGGGAGGCTGAGGCAGGAGACTCACTTGAGCCCAGGAATTAGAGGTTGCTGTGAGCTGGGATGCCACAGCACTCTACCCATGGGAATAGCTTGAGGCCTTGTCTCAAAAAAAAAAGAATATTTAAAGTTATGATTTGCCTAATATTCTGCTTTTAATCTCTTTATAATAAATGTTAAAAACCTTCATTTTAGCTTTCTACCTGTTACCCTCCAAAAACAAGTACACTCGTACAAAGGTAATTGGTTTGTAGCTTTTTTGGATTGTTTGTTTTAATTGGTTGAGTGAGGGAGAAAAAAATTAGTTGTGTTTTTTTTTTAATTTCTGGAATAAATATAATAAAGTTGGATTTTATATAGAATACTGCTATGTTTGAAGTTTCAATTTGGGGCCTTGGAAACACTCCTATCTTAAATTCAAAATGATACTTCACCTAATTAAATTGAAGTCTTAAGGCTTATGATGAGAAGTGAAAGACATATATTATTAATAAAGATTTGTAATGGGGTTACAGGAGATCTGGGTGAGGAAGAATTTAAATTTTGATACTATTCTCCCCTTTTTAGGGATAATTTAATACACATAATTTAATTTTTTTTTTTTTTTGAGACAGAATCTCACTTTGTTGCCCTTGGTAGAGTGGCATGGCATCATAACTCAAAGCAACCTCACTTGGGTTCAAGTGATTCTTTTGCCTCAGCCTCCCTAGTAGTTAGGACTATAGGTGCCCACCACAGTGCCCACCTATTTTTAGAGATGGGGGTCTCACTCTGGCTGAGGCTGGTCTCAAACCCGTGAACTCAGGCAGTCTATCCTCCATAGCCTCCTACAGTGCTGGGATTACAGGTATAAGCCACCGCGCCTGGCCTATAATTTAATTTTAAGAACAACTTAAAAAATGTTAAGAGAAAGAATTATAAAAGAATACTTGAAATCTATGCAGTAAAATTTCTGCTTTTCTTTGTTTTTTTTTTTTTTTTAGGGACAAGGTCTCGCTCTACCTCAGGCTAGTCTTGAATTCATGAGCTCAGGCAATCCACCTACCTTGGCCTCCCAGAGTTCTGGGATTACAGGCGTGAGCCACTGCACCTGGCCTGCTTTTCTTAAATAATGACTTTTTCCAGAAAAATATAACTTTTTGCAAATATTTATATTTCTGTGTTTTTATATATTACCTCATTAACTTCTTTTTTTTTTTTTTTTGAGACAGAGTCTAAAGCTATTTCCCTGAGTAGAGTGCCATGGCATCATAGCTCACAGCAGCCTCCAACTTTTGTGCTTAAATGATCCTCTTGCCTCAGTTTTTCTATTTAAGTAGAGATGGGATCTTGCTTTTTCCTCAGGCTAGTCCTGAACTCATGAACTCAAGCTATCCACCTGCTTTGGCCTCCCAGAGTGCTAGGATTATAGGCATGAGCCATCTCGCCTGGCTACCTCATTATTATTATTATTATTATTATTATTTGAGACAGAAACTCACTATGTCACCCTCAGTAGAGTAGCTGGCATCACAGCTCACAGCAATCTCAAACTTTTGGCCTCAAGAAATTCTCTTGCCTTAGCCTCCCAAGTAGCTGGGACTACAGGCGCCTGCCACAAGGCCCGGCTATTTTTTTGTTGCAGTTGTCATTGTTGTTTAGCTGACCTGGGCTGGGTTTGAACCTGCCAGCCTGGGTATATGTGGCTGGCATCATAACCACTGTCCTATGGGCACCAAGCCAGCCTCATTAATTTTTGATAGTAACATTTAGTGGAAAGCTTATGTACTAAATAAATTTAGATCTTAAAAATAACACCTTTAAAAGAGATGTTTAGAAATATGTATTGAACTGTGTTTCAGTGGAAAACTTGTTAATGACACAGAATCATTGGATTAGTTTTATTATAGAACATAATTCATCTATGCATATCCCACTTTAGATTAAGAAGTAGGCAAAAAGGCCTTTAATATTATCACCAAGTTGGCTGGACATGGTGGCTCACACCTATAATCCCAGCACTTTGGGAGGCCAAGGTAGAGATGGGAGGATGGCTTTTGGCCAGGAGTTCAAGACCAGCCTGGGTAACAAGAAAGACCCTCACACCCAAACTCTATAAAAAATTAAAGAAAAAATAGCTTGGCATTGTGGCACCTGCTTGTAGTCCCAGCTACTCGGGAGGCTGAGGTAAGAGGATTACTTGAGCCTAGCAATGGAGCAAGAGCTTGTCTCTTAAGAAAAGAACTCATAAAATTAATGAACTAAATCGTCTGCCCTAAGACATTGGTTTAGTGCACATAATTCTAAGAAGTTTGGTTACCTATTTTTTATCCCACAGCAGATTAAGAGGAACAAATTAGATATGGGAGAAGAGAAGAAGATAATTTATTACAGGTTAGTTTAAAAAAAAAGAAAAAGAAAAAAATGGGAATAGAGGCATATAGGTAGGGTAGAGAGCAAGGAGGCTAACAGAAAAAAAACACATTAGCCTGAGACCATTTAAAATAGGGATAGGTAACAAAGTTACCTGTACAACACCTCATCATATTCTGAGTGTATTGTTAACTGTATTACTGTGATATATATATTTCTTCATCCTATTGTTCTTGATGAAAAATTCATTATAGGAAAGTTGAATTTGTAATTTTGGAAATCATAAAAATATATACGATAGAGAATATTAGAGCATAGTCTAATATATAGCTAGATCATATATCTAGGGTTTTCATCTTTTATGACTTAAGTTTTTTAATTCCTCTTCTCTAAAAACAGAAATGGTAATACGTTTCTCTAAAAATTATTTGGAAATTTAAATGATATACATATTTAGTGTAGTAACTGACATCTTTAATAAATGTTATTTCTTTTTTTGGAAACAGAATCTATGTTGCCCTCAGTAGAGTGCTGTGGCATCACAGCTCATAACAATCTCAAACTCTTGGGCTCAAGAGATTCTCTTGGCTCGGTGCCTGTAGCTCAACCGGCTAAGGCGCCAGCCATATACACCTAGGGTGGTGAGTTCGAATCCAGCCTGGACCCGCCAAGCAACAATAACGGCTGCAACCAAAAAAAATAGCCGGGCATTGTGGCGGGTGCCTGTGGTCCCAGCTACTTGGGAGGCAGAGGCAGGAGACTCGCTCGAGCCCAGGGGTTGGAGGTTGCTGTGAGCAGTGAAGCCACAGCACTCTACCCAGGGGGACAGCTTGAGGCTCTGTTTCAAAAAAAAAAAAGAGAGAGATTCTCTTGCCTCAGCCTCCCAAGTAGCAGGGACTACAGGTGCCTGCCTCAATGCCTGGCTAATTTTTGTTGCAGTTGTCATTGTTGCTTTAGCAGGCCTGGGATGGGCTCAGTGTATGTGCCTGGTGCCTTACCCACTGAGCTTCAGGTGCCACCCAATACATGTTATTTCCTCCTTAAATTAAAAAATAATTTCAGGAAGATACTCATGTAGAATATTTGAAAAGATTCTGCTGTTAAATGTTCCTATACAAGCTATATGTAAAACTTTGTATGGTTTAGGATTACTTGTGTATGCACTTTGGGGGGTGGTGATTGGAAATGAAGTAATTCTTAATTTTACCATTCCCATTTTCTATCCATATCAATCTCTTATTTACATGTTCAATACCAGCCACTACCTACATGTGGTTATTTATTTTAAATTTAAGTTTTTAAATAGACTTTACTTTTTTTTTTTTGAGACAGAGTTTCATGTATTAACCCTCAGTAGAGTGCTATGGCGTCACAGCTTGCAGCAACCTCCATCTCCTTGGGCTTAGGTGATTCTCCTGCGTTAGCCCGGCCCCCACCTCCCTCACTCCTCCGCCCCAGCAGCTGGGACTACAGGCACCTGCCACAATGCCCCGCTATTTTTTTGTTGCAGCTTGGCTGGGACTGGGTTTGAACCTGCCACCCTCGGTATATGGGGCTGGCGCCCTACCCACTGAGCCACAGGTACCACCCTAGACTTCACTTTTTTAGAGCAATTTTGGATTTACAGAAAAGTTGCACAAAACGCACAGAGTTCCTGTCTATACGCTCCAGTTTTTTCTATTAACATCTTGTGTTAATGTAGTGTTCTATAATTGGTGAAGCGATGTTGTGTTAAAGCTGCCTTCTTACATATTTTAAGTTTAGCCTAAGTATTTCTCAGTATATAGTAAATTGTAACCTATTCTTATTGTAATGTCTATAGTTAAAATAGTTACATAGTTTACTGCATGTTAACTATTCAAACTGTGTTTAAATAAGACAAATGCCAAGCTATAACCAATCCTGCTGTTTCTGTACCTCACTTCCATTTTCTGTACCTCACTGTCTTCTTTCTGTCTGTACATCCTCTCTGATCACACAGCAGTCTACCAGAGTTGCTCTGAACCTTTTCTGGTTTGGGGGATAGGGGACTTCCCAATTTACAAATCCTTTGCTCAGTTAAATTCGTTGAATTTAGTCAGTCTTTAGTTTTCCTTTTAACAGTTTATAAAGTCCATAGTTTATATTAGGGTTCACTCTTTGTGTTGTACAGATCTATGGGTTTTGTCAAATGTCTAATGTTATATATGCACTATATGGAATCGTGCAGGATGGTTTCCCTGCCCTGATACTATCCTGTGTTATGCTTATGCTCTCTGCCAGTCCCTAAACCCCTGACTCACACCAATCTTTCTACATTCTCCATAGTCTTGCCTTTCCAGAATGTCGTGGTGGGAATCATACTCCGCCTAACACTTTCAGAACAGCTTCTTTCACTTAGCAGTGTGAGTTTATGTTCCTTCATGCCTTTTCATAGCTTGATAATGTGTTTCTTTTTACCACTCAACAATACATTATTGTATGGATAAATTTAAATTTTAGCTAAATAATACTTAAAATTTGGTTTCTTAGTTTCACTGTGCCTTTTCAAAGTCTTAATAGCCATGCATGGTTCACGCCTACCCTCTTAAAGAACACTTACATAAACTATTCCCCCAAGGTTCAGTCCTCCATTTATATTGACTCTTTTTTTTTTTTTTTTTTTTTTTGAGACAGAGCCTCAAGCTGTCCCCCTGGGCAGAGTGCCGTGGCATTACAGCTCACAGCAACCTCCAACTCCTGGGCTCAAGCGAGTCTCCTGCCTCTGCCTCCCAAGTAGCTGGGACTACAGGCGCCCGCCACAACGCCTGGCTATTTTTTGGTTGCAGCCATCATTGTTGTTTGGCGGGTCCGGGCTGGGGATTCGAACCCGCCACCTTAGGTGTACGTGGCTGGCGCCTTAGCCGGTTGAGCTATAGGAGCCAAGCCATTTATATTGACTCTTACAGAGAACTTCCTGTTTATTACAAGCTCTCAGTTTGGTTTGTCCTCAGGCCTACATTTCAATGCTTTATCTATTCTGTTTTATTGCTGGTACTGTCAGCAACCCTAAACTGTGTGCATAGTTTAAAATCCTTTACTCCCCCAAAGAACCAGCCTTTCCAGATGTTGTCCATTATCGTATGGCTTCCTAGGTGTTCTAGCACAGCATCATTCTTTACTTTCTTCTTTCTTTTTCTTATTTTCCTTTAAACTTTGGGAATATTTAGCAAAGGTATATAGATCTCAGAGCCAATAAATGGTAGAGTTAGGATTAGAATCAAGATCTCCTTATTCTGGTTCTCTCGGGGAATCTGCTTGGTGTTTTGTAAATTGCAGTCACTTTTGAAGAGGTTATTGGAGACTACTTGTATACTATGTAATTTTAAAATTATCTTTATAAATCAAATCTATAGAAGCTATAATACAGATTTAAAAAACATACCATTCGTTCTTTGAACAGTGAGGATCTAAAATGAGAATATTTATCCATTTTGATTTCTCTTTATAATTGAGTTATGGTGAAAGAATATTTTTCCCTCCATGTGTGACTCATTTTAGATAAGAATAATTAATGTCCAGTGCTAAGACAAATTGATTAACAAAGATAAATAGAATTTAACTGAACATTATTGGTATCTAATACTCTCTGTTGGCACCAATTTACCTTTGGATTCTATTCAAACTGTGCTTTGAGCTATAAAACCAAAACTGGTTCCCGTATGAATTTGTATGTTTCCAGACTCATCATAAAGTTTCTACTGCTTGAAAAATGGAGGGCTTGTAGCAGTCTCTTTTGCTTTTCTACTTGAGGTAAGCCATACTTCTGTGCTTAATCTTCGGCCAAAAGCAGCCATACTATGTATGGTCTTATTTTGAACTTCTCTGTATACTAGTTACAATTGCCCAAAAGTCCATTTTTATGGAGACATTCTGTTAAAGTGTAGTTGTCTTCCATGTTTAAGTAATTGTACTTTTTTTTAAAACCTGGATTTTAGTCTTCATTTTGAAATGCTTTCCCTGTAATTAGTATTTCTAAAACCCATATTTTATATGTCACTTTTTACATTTATTACCCCATTGAGAGTAGTTTTCATACTTTTTTTTTTTTTTTGAGACAGAGTCTCACTTTAACACCCTGGGTAGAGTGTCGTGGCGTCACAGCTTACAGCAACCTCCCAACTCCTGGGCTTAGGTGATTCCCTTGCCTTAGCCTCCAGAGTAGCTAGGACTACAGGTGCCTGCCACAGCACCTGGCTATTTTTTTTGGTTGCAATTTGCCTGGGGCCAGGTTCAAACCCACCACCCTTGGTATATGGGGCTGGCGCCCTACCCACTCAGCCACAGGTGCTGCCCATTTTGTACTGTTTTGATTAAAACTCACTCTGATTTGCTTGAATCCAGCCACTCATTATTAAATTTATTAAAAAATTTAAAAAATAAATGTAGTACTTATGATATGAAGTTAAAAGTTCTCATTACCTGAGTCAATTTTTTCAGAAGTGTCATTTTATTATGTAGATAGGTCTGCATTTGATGAAAATTTGTTCAGAAGGGCACAAATGACTCTTCCAGTAAAAGTTCTATCACTGTAAAAGTTTGATGGTTTTTTTTTTTTTTTTTTTTTTTTTTTGGAGACAGAGCCTCAAGCTGTCCCCCTGGGCAGAGTGCCGTGGCATTACAGCTCACAGCAACCTCCAACTCCTGGGCTCAAGCGAGTCTCCTGCCTCCGCCTCCCAAGTAGCTGGGACCACAGGCGCCCGCCACAACGCCCGGCTATTTTTTGGTTGCAGCCGTCATTGTTGTTTGGCGGGCCCGGGCTGGGGATTCGAACCCGCCACCTTAGGTGTACGTGGCTGGCGCCTTAGCCGGTTGAGCAAGAGGCACCGAGCCGATGGTTCTTAAAATAAGAAATTCTTAGAATAGAAAATAAAATGTTTAAATTCCTTTAAACACATATATGAGTAACTTTTAGAATATCACAAAACCTAATACAGATAATGTTCTTACAGAAGCATCGTTTAATATTGAAGTAGTAGTATCTATTCCCCTAATGATTGGCATGCATTAATTAATTCATTCTACTCAAAGAGTTATCTTTTTCTCTCATAAGTAACGACTCCTCAGGGAGCATACCCTATGCTTATAATGGCCAATTATGTATCTTTCCTGAAATATCTCTTCAAGTTTATTGTTCTTTTTTGAAATTGAATTGTTTGTCAGAGAAGAACTGGATATATGCAAATGACTGGCAGCTATGAAGGAGGCAGAGGAAGGCAAGAACAAGGCTGGAGGCAGAGATTAGTTAAAAGTTTGCTGTGAGGTACCAAGTGAGGCTCCATTCTCTTTGAGGGCAAGGACTTTATTGTATTCAAGAACCATATATATATGCTCAGTTCCTAGGATACAGACTAATACATACTAGAGGCTTAGTAGTTTTTGAGTGAATGAATAAGGGCTTCAATCATGGAAATACAGATGGAAAAGAAGATATTGATACAAATCATGACAATTTTCTTTATTTTTCCTCTCTTTTCATTCTGAGTCTCACTCTGTCACCCTGGTTAGAGTGCCATGGCATCATATCTTACAGCAAGCTCAAACTCTTGGGTTCAAGTGATCCTCTTGTCTCAGCCTCTCAGGTAGCTGGGACTACAGGCACCCACCACAATGCCCAGCTAGTTTTTCTATTTTTAGTAGAGGCGGGGTTTTGCTTTGCTTAGGCTGGTCTCCAACTCCTGAGCTCAGGCAAACTACACACCTCGGCCTCTCAGAGTGCAAAGTGTGAGCCACTGCGCCGGGCCATAATAATTCTCTTAATGGCAGTAGAGGAGGATAGAATCTGGGATGATTATCAAATATGGTAGGACCTCTGTAAGTCAACTACCCAAGGGACTGCAACAAACTGGTGGACACGCAGAGGTGGCCAACATAAGGAACTAGGCACAGTATACTGATACATGCATGTGGTGTATTATGGTCTATGAAAATTAGGTCAGCTTGAGATGTGGTCACTGTAGGAGGGCAGTCAACTATGGAGCATTTTATGTTGGCTAGTGACATTATCAAAGAAGGATAACAGAAGGAATTAACAGTTTAAAAATAAATATGAGTTTAGTTACCATATGACCAACATATTATATTTGTGTTTCAGTTAATTCAAGTTTAAAATTAGAGAAATGGAGGCTAAGCACCTGTGGCTCAAGTGACTAAGGCACCAGCCACATACACCTGAGCTGGCAGGTTCAAACCTAGCCAGGGCCTGCCAAACAATGACAGCTACAACCAAAAAGTAGCTGAGTGTTGTGGCATGTGCTATGGCGGGCTCCTGTAGTCCCAGCTACTTGGGAGGTCGAGGCAGGAGAATCACTTGAGCCCAGGAGTTGGAGGTTGCTGTGAGCTGTGATGCTATGGCACTCTACCCAGGGCAACAGCTTGGGGCTCTTCTACCCAGGGCAACAGCTTGAGGCACTGTCTCAAAAAAAAAGTGGGACATACTTTCATAATTTTTTAGCATGAGAAAATTAGGGTCCCTATTTTTGCTAAAGAATGAAGTAAAATATTTATTATCTATTGTGCTTTCCGCAGTAAATTTATCTTAACCTGTTTTGTCTTCTTTATGACACACAGCTTGCGCATAAATGTAATCCCTAAAGTCATCATTACATATTTTGGAGAAATGTATTTAATTTTGAGATATGTGTGTCTATTTTAAGCTGGACTCCAGTGATTGGATTCATTTTGATAGCAGAAAATCAATAGGTTCTCTGACAGTAGCAATTACTTGGGAGTCAGCAAAATATTTTATATTCCTGTTCTGAATCAAATAACTCTAAAATGAAAATTAATCAGTGCTTTTTTTTTTTTGCACTATTTTCAAGTTTTGCGATTGAAAGTCACTGTGGCATTGTTTTCTAGAAATTGGAATTCTGTAAGGCATATTCTATAAAAATAAACAGAAATAAAAGTGCCCTTAAGTCTTGGCCCAACAGATCATGAGGATAATAAATTTTGATAAAACTGATATTATTGTTATTTCATTATTAATTTGATTTTTAACTTTTTTTTTTTTTTTTTGAGGCAGAGCCTCAAGCTGTCCCCATGGGTAGAATGCCATGGCATCACAGCTCACAGCAACCTCCAACTCCTGGGCTCAAGCGAGTCTCCTGCCTCAGCCTCCCAAGTAGCTGGGACCACAGGCGCCCGCCACAATACCCAGCTATTTTTTTTTGGTTGCAGCCGTCGTTGTTTGGCGGGACTGGGCTGGATTCGAACCCGCCACCTTAGGTGTATGTGGCTGGCGCCTTAGCCACTTGAGCCACAGGCGCCAAGCCTGATTTTTAATTTTAATGTAAAACAGGATCCCTAGGTCAGAGTGTACACTTAGTTATCACCCACCCATTTCAAAAGAAGTATGTTGCATGTGGGTGTTATCTGTTCTGAATACATCTACATGTTTTCTTTTTGTTACTCAGCTCCAGAATCAGTTAAAGCCCAATGGCAGCCACCAAGCACAAGCTCCCTGGAAAAAAGAAATAGAAACAAATAATAGGAGACTATTCGTGGGACACATATGGTGCTTTGTTTTCTTGAGTAAAGAGGGAAGTCTTTGTTCTCTAGTTTTGTTATTGATACCCGTTTTTGTTCCTTCCTGTTCATCACCAGAAATCTCCTGCATGCAAAGTCTGCTGTCATCACTGCTCCAAAAATGAGTTCATAAAGAGTAGCTTCCTAATTGTGGTCATTTTAACTGGAATGCTTTGTAACAGTTCAAAAGTGTAGTCTAACAAAAATAACATTGTGTAAAAGAAACCAAGTGAAAAAAATGTATAGTGACCTTTGGAGAAGAATAAAGGAGTAATAATTGGGAGGGATGGTGAGGGGGCCTTCAGGAGTAGTAGAAATGTTGTATGTCCTGACTGTACCAGATATGTTCACTGTGGTAATTCATTGAGCTGAACAGTCTTTTTTTTTTTTTTTTTTTTTTGAGACAGAGTCTCACTATGTCACCCTGGGTAGAGTGCTATGGTGTCATAGCTCATAGCAACCTCAAACTCTTGGGCTTAAGCAATTATCTTCCCTCTGCCTCCCAAGTAGCTAGGACTATAGGTGCCCGCCACAATGCCCAACTATTTTTCTGTTGCAGTTGTCATTTGCTTAGTTGGCCTGAGCTGGGTTCAAACCTGTCAGCCTTGGTGTATGTGGCTGGCACTGTAACCACTGTGCTACAGGCACTGAGCCGAGCTGAACGGTCTTGATCTGTATGTATATGGTATGTCATTTTAAAATATCATCAAAGTATCTAAAAATACATATAAGATTCATTTTCTGTTTTAGTCTCTGTTCCTCAGTGAAATGTTCTAATAAAATATTTAAAACAAATCAGAGTTATTCTTGTGGTTATCTTCAAAAGAAATGCAGTAGTTGCTACAATCTGATGTTGTTAAATAAACAAGTAGGCCTAGGCTCGACGCCTATAGCTCAACCGGCTAAGGCGCCAGCCACGTACACCTAAGGTGGCGGGTTCGAATCCCCAGCCCGGACCCGCCAAACAACAATGACGGCTGCAACCAAAAAATAGCCGGGCGCTGTGGCGGGCGCCTGTGGTCCCAGCTACTTGGGAGGCGGAGGCAGGAGACTCGCTTGAGCCCAGGAGCTGGAGGTTGCTGTGAGCTGTAATGCCACGGCACTCTGCCCAGGGGGACAGCTTGAGGCTCTGTCTCAAAAAAAAAAAAAAAAAAAAAAAAAACAAGTAGGCCTAAACAGTTCCAGGGTTTCTGTTTAGAATAATTCATGCTCAGAATAAACCTAACACACATATCATTTAATTTACATCTTTAATAATGGCTGACTCATAATACAATAAAAAGTTACAGGTACTGTCAGTTGAAGGGCATTGTGTTATAGTGAGTAAAGTACAGGCATTGAAGTTGAACAGATAGGAGTTCAAATTATTAGTGACTAGGTCACTAAGTTAATTAAGTAACTATTTTTAGTTTTCTTTCTTCACCAATTAAGTAAAGGTGATAATATGGATCTTAAAAGGTTGTTGAAGGGTTACATGAGATACTCTGTAAGTGACTGGTGGTCATATCCCCTTCCCCTTCTCTCACAGTTTTTGGGTTAGAGGGTAAAAATATTTGGGGAGATTTGGGAAGCCGAGATGGGACGATTGCTTGAGGATAGGAGTTCAGAACCAACCTGGGCAACCTAGCAAGACCCTGCCTCTACAAAAAATTTAAAAATTAGCTAAGCACAGCGGCACACACTTGTAGTCCTAACTACTCAGGAGGCTAAGGCAGAAGTATCACTTGAGCCCAGAAATTGGAGACTACAGTGAGCTATTATCAGGCCACTCCATCCAGCCTTAGGTGACAGAGCAAGATTCTAACACTGAAAAAAAAATGACAATAATAAATAACTCTTAGATGATTCTGTTTTAGGAATTACAAAGCAAAGATTTTTTTAGATAACCCAAAGTCTCTAAGAACTATTTTACTAGAAAATGTAAGAGGTTAGTCACTGTGTACATTAGTTACTGTAACTCTGTTACTAAGTTAACAGAGATGATAGTGATAAATACAATTCATAAAGTAATGCTTCTCCTTCGAAAGAGATACATTACAGGGAAGTTATAAAATTTTGAAATAGTAGGTTTTGATTTGGCTACCCAAATATATAAAGAAGGTCAGTTTAATAAGGACAAATATTTGGAATAGTTTTAAAGTAATTTATCTTAGAAGTTGTATTTTTTGTTGTTATTGAAACAGGGTCTCACTCTATTGCCTGGACTAGAATCATCATAGTTGACTGTACCTCAGCCTCCTAAACTCAAATGATCTTCCTGCCTCCCAAGTCTCCCAAGTAGTTGGGACTATAATATAGGTGTGTGCTACCAGGCCCAAATAATTTTTCTGTTTTCTGTAGATTTGAAGTCTCACTCTTGCTGAGGCTGGTCTTAAATTCCTGGTCTCAAGTAGTCCTCTTGCCTCAGCCTCCTGTAGTGCTAGGATTGCAGGTGTGAGCCACCACACCCAGCCCTAAATGGCATTCTAAATATACTCTAGCTTCTTTTTATTTATTTATTTATTTATTTTTCTAGCTTCTTTTTTTCTTTCTTTTTTTTTTTTTTTTTTTGAGACAGAGTCTCACTATGTCACCCTCACTATAGAATACTGTGGTGTCACAACTCATAGCAACCTTAAACTGCTAGGCTTAAATGATTCTCTTGCCTCAGCCTCCCAAGTAGCTGGGACTACAAGTGCCCACCACAATGCCCGGCTATATTTTTGTTATAGTTGTCATTGTTGTTTAGTAGGCCTGGGCAGGATTGGAACCTGCCAACCCTAGTGTATGTGGCCGGCTCCCTAATCACTGAGCTACAGGCACTGAGCCACTTTTTTTTTCATTCTTTTAATTTATTTGCACTTAATCTAGGTAAGTGATGATTATATACATTTTGTAAATTGCCCAACTGTGTAACTGCTAACTTTTTCTTCTATCATTTGTATACATTAATACTAAGACTGATAGTTATTTTTTTCCTCAGCACTACCAATGTCATACAAGGCCTGACTAGAAAAAGTGCTACACACCTCATTACTGAGTACTGCCAAGGTTACCTTCCAAGTACTCCCCTTGGGAAGCTCTGCACTGATGATAGTGCCTAGTCCACCCTTTAAAGCCATTTTGGGACGACCATCAGAGCTATGGCTATCATCATACAAAACACAGCAACAATAATGAACGCCACTCAGCAGGAGACCACCACATGTTGGTAGGAACACGGCTGTGAGACCCTAATATTCCAAGGTTATAAAACCTTACTGAGTTGTTTGAACAGCGCTGCCAGCATAGGTGCATGGCGGCAAGTTTGCAAACTTAATTGTCAGACTTTGTATGACGACAGCTGTGATGGGCATTCTACAAAAAGAGTTCTAAAATTGTTTTGAAGGGTGGACTAGGCACTGGCATTGGTATATAGCTTCCCAGGGGGAGTACTTCAAAGGTAACTGTAGTGATATTCAGCAAAGAGATACATGGCACTTTTTCTAGGATAAGTTCATGAATGTAATTGTCAGACCTTGTGTATTGGTCTGCAAATTTGTTTTTACTTGATGGATCTTGAGTCTCTTTCCATTTCTCTGTCTTATCTTTTAATTATTCCGTATATTTTTGTGGTATTGGTGTACCTCTCTGTTTATTTTGCTCTTCCCCTGTTTTTGGGCACTTAGTATTTCCAAATTTATTTATTTATTTACTTATTTTGAGGCAGAGCCTCAAGCTGTCACCCTGGGTAGAGTACTGCTATGTTATCACAACTCACAGCTCCTGGGCTTAAGCGATTCTCTTGCCCCAGCCTCCCAAGTAGCTGGGACTACAGGTGCCTGCCACAATGCCTGGCTATTTTTTGGTTGTAAAGTTGTCGTTGTTTGGCAGGTCCTGGGCTGGATTCGAACCTACCAGCTCTGGTGTATGTGGCTGGCATCTTAGCTGCTTGAGCTACAGGTGCAGAGTCTCTCAATTTTTTTTAATTATAAAGATTTCGAGTCTTTTAAAAGAATCTTATTATAATACTTTGGTAAAGTCAATTATTTTCTGTTATATGAACAATTATGTAATTGGTCTTTTCTCTGTGTTAGAACTTTTACATACCAGGCTTTCTTAAAGTAGGTATGATGCTAGTGTAATAGCTTATGTGTGCTTTAGGGTCCAAGAGTAAAAGAGAATAGTCAACAGAATTGTGAGGTTATGCTACCTAGTTGGGCCTTGAAGGAGTAGATCTCAGGGGACTATGATTGATGAGACTATCACAGAGTGGGGAATTTTTACTTATAATTTTTTTTATCATTGAGGATTCATTGAGGGTACAAAGAACCAGGTTACACTGATTGCATTTTTTAGGTAAAGTCCCTCTCATAATTGTGTCCTGCCCCCAAAAGGTGTTTTTAAAACAATGATGTGGGCTAGTTACTCCCTCCCTCTCCAGTGGCTTTTCCCTGCACTTCCCTTACTGAGCAAATAGTGTGATGTGAGTTAGAAGGTCCCTTAATCCTTGCCAATTCTTTAGTCTCATATCTTTTCTCTCTTGCTGTCTGCTTTTCATTTTTTGTTTGGTTTTAGTTTCACTGTTGTCTGTTTTTTTTTTTTTTTTTAGTTCTCCAGTTGTACTGCTGTCTTCTTTATCTCAGAACCTATGGTTATGCTTTTTCTTTACCTAGAATCTGTACATGCATATATACATCATTCTTCCTGTAAATTTTATTCAGCACCCATCTTTCAACCATCTTTCGAATCTTAACATAAATATCACTACCTGTAACTCAAGGAAGTCTAGTCAGGTTCCCTTTGTTATATGTGTTATATCTCCCTGTACTTTACCATCATTTTGCTTATTGTAACTCATAATTATGTATTTAGTTCTGTGATTATTGTTTATATGTCTCATAAAGGAAACTGTGAACTCCTTGTCAACTTGGAATGATTTGTGCCCCCTCCCTTTTTTTGAGACAAAGTCTCACTTTGTTGGCCAGGCTAGAGGATAGAGTGCTGTGGTATGAGCCTAGCTCACAGCAGCCTTAGAGTCCTAGGTATAAGCCATCTTTCTCAGCTTCTCAAGTAGCTGGGATTGTAGGAGCCCACTACAATGCCTGGCTAATTTTTTTTTTTTTTTTTTTTAGTAGAGGCACGGTCTTCACTCTTGCTTGGGCTGGTCTCGAACTCCTGAGTCAGTTCAAGCAGTCTTCCTGCCTCGATCTCCCAGAGTAGTAGGGTTTCAAGTGTAAGTCACTGTACCCAGCCAATTTAAAAACCATTTTTATTCCTGGTACTGGGCACATAATGAAGACCAATAAGACATTTGTGTCATATAGCTGAATGTTTAATTTTTACTGGGAATGGAATAATGTTTCTAGCTATAATTTTTAAGAAAAACTGGTTTAATGAAGAAAAAAGTATGAATAACAGCCATTTAAATTCTTTCTATTGTCAGAAGTTATTTTATTCCAATACATCAAGATCAGTGATTCTTATCACCCTCCCTCCATTCCCACCTCCCCACACCTCTGAAATCTTTGAGAATCTGGTAAGAGCCATGAATCTTCTTCCGAGAAGAATGAGGATGTGTAAATAAGCAATTTTGCATAATACTTCCAAGGTTAATGGATGCCTTCATCTGGGCCAAATACTGTTAATTATAGTTTTAATGTAACTGTATTTTCAGAATCTTTCAGAGGCTCAGGTTTGTGTGCATGGTAATCCAGTGAGGATATAGAAGACACTAAAACTAGGAGTCAGGAAACTTTGCCTTTGTTGACTGAAACTATTTTACTTCTCTTGGGTTTGGGGAGTTTTTTTTGTTTTTTGTTTTTTTGAGATGGGGTCTTGCTCTGTCACCCAGGCTGGAGTGCAGTGGCACAATCATAGCTCACTGCAGCCTTAAACTCCAGAGGTCAACTGATCCTCCCACCAGAGCCTCCCAAGTATCTGGGACTCCAGATGAGTGCCACCATACCTGGCCAATATTTATTTATTTATTTCTATTTATTGTAAAGACAAGGTCTCAGTGTGGCTTAAGTTGTCTTGAATTCTTTTTTCTAAGACAGAGTTTCACTATGTTGCCCTTGGTAGAGTGCCTTGGTGTCACAGTTCACAGCAACCTCAAATTCCTCTTGCCTCAGCCTCCCAAGTAGTTGGGACTACAGGTGCTCATCACGCCTGGCTATTTTTTTTTAAGAGACAGAGTCTCACTTTTTTTAAGAGACAGAGTCTCACTTTGTCGCCCTGGGTAGAGTGCTGTGGCGTCACAGCTCACAGCAACCTCTAGCTCTTGGGCTTAGGCAATCCTCTTGCCTCAGCCTCCTTAGTAGCTGGGACTACAGGCGGCTGCCACGACACTCAGCTGTTTTTTTGTTGCAGTTTGAACCCACCACCCTTGGTATATGGGGCCAGCACCCTATGCACTGAGCCACAGGCACCACCCCACTTGGCTATTTTTTGTTGCAGTTGTCCTTGTTATTTAGCTGGCCCAGGCCAGGTTTGAACCTGCTAACTTTGGTGTATGTGGCTGGTACTGTAACCACTGTGCTACAGGCACCAAGCCTGTCTTGGCCTCAAATGATCCTCCCAGCTCAGCCTCCTAAAGTGCTTAGGTCACAGGAGTGAGCCACCATGCCTGGCCTAAACCTCCATTTCTCTTATCTATAAAGTGGGATAACAGTAGTACCTACTTACGTGCATTTTAATAGGTTTTGTTCTATTGAGGCATTTAGTATGGTAAGCAAACAATTGTATTATAAGTAGTAAAAATTATAATGATTTATAGTAAAATGTTTATATTTTGTGTTCTTTGGAGTTTATATAATGTTAAAAGGAATAAGTTGTTTTTTATCTTTATATTAACAAATTCTAAGTTCTCTACAAAGGCAAAATAGTAAAAAAGAAGCCATTAACTCTACTCCTTTGCAAATATTAGCATATAATCAGATTCTTCAGAGGCCATGCTAATCAGTAGAAAAGTTCATGTGGAAGATGATTGATCAGCTTAATCAGCTTTAACAAACTTTTTCTGACTAATATCTCTTATGTCTTCTAAAAGGCTTCAACCTTATGCACAGTTGTAGCATTTGACTCTATATTAAATAGCGTGAATAGATAACTGTATTTTCTTTTTTGGCATGTAAGTGACAACTGCAACATATTAAGTAGTAATAATTTAATATAAACCTACTTATAGCTGCTCATAATCTATTTATAGGTGAGTTTTATTATTGAAAGTATTTATGGCTCGGCGCCTGTGGCTCAAGCGGCTAAGGCGCCAGCCACATACACCTAAGGTGGC
>NW_003852411.1:19160897-19162430 GCF_000181295.1 Otolemur garnettii
AAAAAAAAAAAAAATATCTTAGGTATTGTTTATGATAGGTACTAGAAGTTTCAGGTTGGATTTTATTTTTACAGAAAACTTTGAGAGGCTTGGTGCCCGTAGCTCTGTAAGTAGGGTGCTGGTCACATATACCGAGGCTAGCAGGTTTGAGCCTGGCCTGAGCCTTTTAAACAACGACAACTGCAACAACAACAAAAAATAACTGGGCATTGTGGTGGGTGCCTATAGCCCCAGCTACTTGGGAGGCTGAGGCAAGAGAATTGCTTAAGCCCAAGAGTTTGAGGTTGCAGTGAGCTGTGACACCACGGCAACTCTACCAAGGGCAACATAGTGAGACTCAGTCTCAAAAAAAAAAAAAAGGAAAGAAAACTTTGAGAGACATAGATGATGAATTTTATGATTTGGCCTTTTTTTTTTGAAACAGAGTCTCACTATGTCACCCTTGGTAGAGTGCTGTGGTGTCAAAGCTCTCAAATTCCTGGGCTTACATGATTCTCTTGCCTCAACCTCCCAAGTAGTTGGGACTACGGGTGCCCACCACAATGCCCAGCTATTTTTTTGTTGTTGTTGCAGTTATCATTGTTGTTTAGTTGGCCCAGGCTGGGTTCAAATCCACCACCCTTGGTGCGGGTGGCCAGCACCGTAACCACTGTGCTGTGGGCGCCGAGCCCAATTTGGCTTTTATCTCCCACCAAAAACAGAGAATAGACTGTGAAATTTGATTATATATGGGTTCTGGTTAGTAATAATTGTTCTATCATTGTTAAATTTGGGAATTTATAAAACATTCCGGGTTTTATAAACCTTTTATTTTGTTTTTTGTTTGTTTATTTTTCTTACTGTGTTACCCTCAGTAGGGTGATGTGCTGTCACAGCTCACAGCAACCTCAAATGCTTGGCTTACGCGATTCTCTTGCCTCAGCCTCCCAAGTAGCTGGGACTATAAGCGCCCACCACAACGCTCAGCTGTTTTTTTTGTTGTAGTTGTCATTGTTTAGCAGGCTTGGACTGGTGGGTTCAAACCCACCAGCCCTAGTATATGTAGCTTGCGCCATAATCACTGAGCTACAGGTGCTGAGCCTTAGGTAAATATTTTAATTTATTTATGTTCTTATAATCCCTCGCTGTAGCAAGTAAGTATAGGCCATGAGACGCACTTAAAAGAATTATTCCCCAGCATATAAAATTCTTAAGAATATCTAAAACTTAAAAATAAACCTTTAAAAATCCATAGTCTATTTTTATCTTATTATCCCCACCAAATTTGATGATAAAGTATTTTAAGGTATTTTTTTGTTTTAGGCCAATTAGAATTTTTTATGGATGTGTAACATACATAAAAGTGGACATAAGTGAAGAGCTTGATAAATTCTCACAAATGAACAAACCTATATAACTGATATTTCGATCAAGAAACATATTACTAACTGCCTTAAAAAGTTTAAATTTTTTTTTTTTTTTGAGACAGAGCCTCAAGCTGTCCCCCTGGGTAGAGTGCCGTGGCATTACAGCTCACAGCAACCTCCAACTCCT
>NW_003852411.1:19162450-19170482 GCF_000181295.1 Otolemur garnettii
CTGGGCTCAAGCGAGTCTCTTGCCTCCGCCTCCCAAGTAGCTGGGACCACAGGCGCCCGCCACAACGCCTGGCTATTTTTTTTTTGGTTGCAGCCGTCATTGTTGTTTGGCGGGTCCGGGCTGGGGATTCGAACCCGCCACCTTAGGGGTACATGGCTGGCGCCTTAGCCGGTTGAGCTATAGGAGCCGAGCCAAAAGTTTAAATTTTTAACGTTAAAAAACTTTAACTCGAGAGACTTAGGCCCTAGATCTAACTTTATTACTTGTTTCAAGTATCTCCTTAGGCGAATGTGTCACCTTTCTGGGGACTTCTCCCCATCTCTAAAATGAAGGGATGGTACTGGATGTTTTCTTATGGCTCTAATTCTATGAATGTGCAAAAAGATGGATTGCTGTGATATAAATGTTGTGTAAAAGTTTGTAGGGTGAGATTGGACTTGTGGTTCCTTTGAACAGTTTACTTGGAAAAGAAGACACCCTCAATTTTTTCCTTTTTCTTTGTTTTCCAGGTTATATTTCACACTATGTGCTGACTGTATCTACAGAAGATATTTAAAAAAAAAAGATAAACTTTTTTCAAAGATTTTGATTCCAGTGGAATCTTTGCTTTAGATTTTTTGTGTGTGTATGTGTTAGTGAATTGTAATTCCAGAAGCAATGCCTGTACAAGCTCCACAATGGACGGATTTCCTCTCCTGCCCAATTTGCACTCAGACTTTCGACGAAACGATTCGAAAGCCCATCAGTTTGGGCTGTGGCCATACTGTCTGCAAGATGTGCCTAAATAAACTCCATCGCAAGGCTTGCCCTTTTGACCAGACCACTATCAATACAGACATTGAGCTCCTCCCCGTAAACTCAGCATTGCTGCAGCTAGTGGGTGCTCAGGTAAGATAGGTGATTTAATATGTTTTAACTTCTATGTGTGTGTGTCGTTTCCTCCCTACAGAAACCTGTTGAATTAAAATTGACTAACATTGCCTTTATATTTAAAAGGCTCAATTCTGCTATGTATGTACAGTGCAAATCCTTTATTTCAATATGTTAGGAGATTTATTGTAGTAGCTCAGTGTATTTCAGTCTTAGTACAGTAATATCTGTTTCATCTTGTGGTCAGATTTTTAATAATCATAGTTATTCAGATCACTAGAGAAACCTGAGATAAGTCATACTCAGTAAGAAAGGTGACACTACTTCAGGCAGCTTTTCTTAGTCTACCTTAACTGAAATGAAAGCTGAGAAAGGTGACAAACCATAGAACACAGCTTCTCAGAGCCATGTTTTTAGAGCAGGGCAGATTTCCTTAGGTACCTAAGTATGAACATTATTCCAATAATTCTGAAGGTAATACTTTGGAAGTTTTATGTTGATACTCTCAAATTATAGATCAGTAATCTCAGAATATTTCATAAAGCCAAGGGAGGTAGATTTTTAAGTGATAGATACAATTCATGTAGGTAATTCCTTTTAATTGGCAGTGTGTGAGTCTTAAATCACATGTATTTACCCTGAGTCATTTTCTGAATAAATATAATGGAACTTTAGATGTGGGCCCACTGATATTTTCAAGATTAAACATCCTGTAAATTGTTAAAATGTAGGGAAAGTTGATACTATGTGTGTTTGAAATAGAGAACTCTTCTAGAATATCTTAATCAAAAAGTAAGTTTATTTTATTTATAAGGCCATCTTGATGTCACTAGTAGCACTACAAAATATTTGTGAACAGAAAAACTGCAATTGATTTTTAAAATTCTGTTCCTATATTTGATTTTTTATTTCATAGTTATTTTTTATTTTGAAAATTCCAATATATTTTGGAACTATTTTTTAAACTAAGCACTTTGAAGATAACAATTATAGAAATACAACTTTTTTTTGAGACAGAGCCTCAAGCTGTAGCCCTGGGTAGAGTGCTGTGGCATCACAGCTCACAGCAACCTCCAACTCCTGGGCCTAAATGATTCTCTTGCCTTGGCCTCCCAAGTAGCTGGGACTACAGGTACCTGCCACAATGGCCAGCTTTTTTTGGTTGTAGTTGTCACTGTTGTTTGGCAGGCCTGGGCTGGATTCAAACCCGCCAGATCTGGTGTATGTGGCTGGCACCTTAGCTGCTTGAGCTACAGGCAACGAGCCAGAAATACAACATTTTAATAGCAAATAACCAAGGCTTACTTTTTTTTCATAAAGTTATCTAAGGATGAAGTAGTTTTTCTTTTTTTTTTCCTATTGTAAAAGAGATATCTCAACTATAATTTTTCTATTAAATACAAACTGGTAAGACATTTTTACATCTTAACTGACACAATTTTTATGAAATTTGAGGACAGGGCATTTTAATACATAATGGCTACTATTATAACCCTAAAGATTCCATTTGAAAACCATTACATCTGGGTAAATGAGTTTAAGCAAAGTTGCAGGATGCAAAGTAAACACACAGAAATCATTCACAGTGCATTTCTATACACTGACAATGAACTAACTGAAAGAAAATTGAAGAACAGTTGCACTTATAGTAATATTGAAAAAGAACAAAATACTTAGGAATAAATTTAACAAATGATGGGAAAGACTTGTACACTGAAAACTATAAAACATTGCAGAAAGAAAGTAATATAAATAAATGGAAAGACATCAAATATTCATGAATTGACAAACTTAGTGTTATTAAGATGATAATACCCAAAGCTATCTATAGAGTCAGGCCAAGTCCTATAAAAATTGCAGTTGTGTTTTTTTAAGAAATAGAAAAATTCAACGTAAAATTCATATAGAATCTTTAGGGACCTCAAATAGCCACAACAATCTTGAAAGAGAAAAAGTTGGAGAACTCAGTCTTCCTGATTTCAAAGCACAAAGCTACAATAATGAAGAAAGTGTGGTACTGGCACGATATAGCCATATAAATCAATGGATTAGAATATAAGCAGCCTAGAAATAATTCTGCACATACATAGTCAAATGATTTTTTATTTTTTGAGACAGAATCTCACTCTGTTGCCCTAGAAAGAGTAGGCCTCCTGAGTAGCTGGGACTACAGGTGCCCACCATAATGCCCAGCTAGTTTTACTATTTTTATTAGAGATGGGGTCTCACTCTTGCTCAGGCTGATCTTAAAACTCCTGAGCTCAGGCAATACACCTGACCCAGCCTCCCAGAGTGCTAGAATTACAGGCATGAGCCACCATGTCCAGCCTATTCATGTGATTTTTGACAAGGCTGTCAATACCATTCACTGGGAAAAGCTCAGTCTTTTCAACAACTGGTGCTGGGAAAATTGGATATCCACATGCGAAAGAGTGAATTGTAACCTTACCTTATATGCAAAAATTAACTCAAAATGTATCAAAGACCTAAACTAAATTAAATAGTTAAACTATCTTCTGGTGAGGTGAGTTGCTCCCATCTGTAATCCTAGCACTCTCGAAGGCTGAGGCAGGTAAATTGCTTGGGCTCAGGAGTTGAAGACCAGCCTGAGCAAAAGCAAGTCCCTGTCTCTAAAAATAGATGGGTATTGTGGTAGGCACCTGTAGTCCCAGATACCTGGGAGTCTGAGGCAAGAGGATCTCCTGAGCTGAAGTATTTGAGGTTGCTGTAAGCTACAATGTTACAGCACTCTACTAAGGGCAGCTGCATAGGACTTTTTCTAAAATATGTATATATTGGCTCAGCGCCCATAGCTCAGTGAGTAGAGTGCTAGCCACATACACCAAGGCTGATGGGTTCAAGCCTGTCCCGGAACTGTTAAACAACAATGATAGCTGCAACAGGAAAATAGCAGGCACCTATAGTCCCAGCTACTTGGGAGGCTGAGGCAAGAGAATCCCTTAAGCTCAAAAGTTTGAGGTTGCTGTGAGCTGTAACACCATGGCATTCTACTGAGGGCAACATAGTGAGACTCTGTCTCAAAAAAAAAAAAAAAAAGTAGATAAATTGGAATTTATCAAAAAATAGTAACTTCCCTATTCAGGCTTTTTAATAATAAATTAAAACTTCTGTTTATCAAAAGATACTATTAAGAGATTGAGGGTGTGTATAGTGCCTCACACCTGTAATCCTAACACTCTGAAAGGCCAAGGCAAGAGGATTGCTTGAGCTCAGGAGTTTGAGACCAGCCTGAACAACATCATGATACCCCATCTCTACTAAAAATAGAAAAAATTAGCACAGTATTGTGGCAGGCATATGTAGTCCCAGCTACTCAGGAGGCTCAGGCAGGAGGATAATTTGAAACCCTTAAACCCAGAAGTTCAAGATTGCTGTGAGCTAGGCCAATACCATGATGCTCTAGCCTGGGCAACAGAGTGAGACTCTTGTCTCAAAAAAAAAAAGGATTGAAAACAATTTTGCATCAAAGGATATACACAATAAGAGAAAATAATTATAAATCATGTATCTGAGGGAGTAATAGAATATATAATGAAATCTTGTAACTCAACACTAAAATAAAAAACTAAAAAACCGTTTAAGAACTTGAATAGACATTTTTAAAAGAAGGTATATAAACAGTTAACAAGCACATGGAAAACTTCTTGACATCACTAATCATTAAGGAAATGCTACTCAAAACCACAATGAGACCCACTTCACACCCACCAGTATAGCTATAATCAAAACAGAATATGGGTGGGTGCCATGGCTCATACTTGTGATCCTAGCACTCTGGGAGGCTAAGGCAGGTGGGTGGCCTGAGCTCAGGAGTTCCAAGACTAGCCTGAGCAAAGTGAGACTGCATCTCTGTTAAAAACAGAAAAACTAGCCAGGTGTTGTGGTGGGTACCTGTAGTCTCAGCTACTTGGGAGGCTGAGACAAGAGGATCATTTGAGCCTAAGAGTTTGAGGTTGCTGTGAGCTATGATGCTAAAGTACTCAAACCTAAGGCGATAGAGTGAGACTCTGTCTCAAAAGAAACAAAACAAAATAACAAGTATTGAGAAAAATGTGAACATATTGGAGCTCTTTTGGTTTTTTCTTTTCCCCCTTCTTGAGACAGGTTTTTGCTGTTACCCAGGCTAGAATGCAGTAACATGTTCATAGCTCACTATAGTCTCAAATTTCTGGGCTTAAGCAATTTTGCTTCCTCTACTTCTCAAGTAGCTGGGGCTATAGGTGGAAGCTACCACACCCAGCTAATTTTTTCATGTTCTGTAGAAATGAGGTCTCCCTTGGTTGCCCAGGCTGGTCTTCAACTTCTGGCCTTAAGTAATCCCCCCATCTTGGCCTAACAAAGTGCTGGGATTACAGGTATGAGCCACTGGCACCCGGCCAGAAATTGAAATTCTTATGCACTGTTAATAGGACTGTCAGATGATATAGCCACTATAGAAAGTAATATGGCAGCTCTTTGAAATTTAAAAATAGAATTACTCTATGTGTGAATGTACCTAAGAGAATTGAAAGCAGGGTGATAAAGAAGCGTTTGTATACCCATAGTCAAGCAGCATTATTCACATAGCCAAAGAGTGAAAGCAACCCGAATGTCCATCAGTGGGTGAATGGATACACAAAATATAGTATAACTGAATGTTATTCAGCTATAAGTAGAAATGGAATTCTGATACATGATACCCCATTGATGAACCTTGAAAACATTACGCTGAGATATAAATGATACAAAAGGACAAGTGTTATATCACGTATATGAAACATCTAGAATAGGCAAATTCATAGAGATAGAAAAGTAAGAGAAAGGTTACCAGTGTCTGAGAGGAGAGAATGAGAAGTTACTATTTAATGGGTATAGAATTATTATTTGGAATGCTGGAAAAGTTCTGGAAATAGTGGTGATGGCTACACAACAATGTGAACATACTTAATGTATTATACACCTAAAAATGGTTTTAAAATGGTAAATTTTGTGTTATATATTTTTTTCCAATAAAAAAATTGAATTAAAAAATATACCATTACCAAGTGAGACTTGTCCTAGGAATGCGAGGTTGGTTTAACATCTGAAAATCAATTAGTATGCTACCGTATCAGTAGAGCTTCTAAAAATACATAAGCCTGATCATTTCAGTAGACACAGAAAAGGCATTTGGCAAAATCCAACACCCTTTTGTGATAAGAACACTTAAGAAACTAGGAACAAATAAACCAGAAAGCTTCTTCAGTCTGATGAAAGGACATGTATGAAAAACCCATACTTAATAGTGAAAGACTATATACATTCCCTCTAAGATTAGAAACAAGTCAAGGATAATAAACACCCATAAATCCATATAGGTAAGAGTAAATTATTGAATAAATAAATGGAGAAGAGAGACAAGTCTCCTATACGGCATTCCAAATAAATTCTATAAATATTCTGCCCTTAAAAAGAGAGAATACTGTGTAATGTGTAGTTACATAACTTTGTCGTTAGGAGGCTGGTAAACACTCAGCCAGTAGTGAAGTTTAGTATCAATAGTTGTAAGTCATGTTGATAATATACATCCTTGATAGTATGTGATGAAAATAACACTTTTGTCTCTGGTTTTCAAAAAATCCATAACTTTAGTCTACTGATGAGAAAATTCACAGATCCCAATTGAGCAGCATCCTATATCATACCTGTTCAGTATTCTACAATGTACCTGACCTGAAAAACTGTCAAGGTTATCAAAAACAGGGAAAACCTGAGAAATAGTCACAGCCAAGATAAGCTTAAAGGCAAAGAGTAAATGGAATATGGTATCCTGGATAGGATCATGAAATAGAGAAAGAACATTAGGTAAAAACTAAGCAAATCTGACTAACGTGGATAATAATAAGGAATATGTTTTGACATTTAGTCATGTTAACATTTATCATACCAATGTAAGGTGTTAATAATGGGGGAGGTCAGACACAGTGGCTCACACATAATCCCAGCACTTTGAGAAGCCAAGGGAGAATTGCTTGAGGCCAGGAGTTTAAGACCAGCCTGGGTAACATAGTGAGACCCTGCATCAACAAAAAAAATTTTTTTTAACTTAGCTGAGTGTGGTGGTGCAGCTTGGGATGCTAAGGCAGGAGGATTGCTTGAGCCTAAGAGTTTAAAGTTCAGTGAACTGTGATTGTACCATTGAATTATAGCCTGAGTGATACAGCAAGACCCTGTCTCAACAACAATAGCGGAAACTAAGTACAGGATAATGGGAATTCTGTATACTATGTAGTATCTTTGCTATTTTTCTGTAAATCTAAAACGATTCTATAAAATAAAGCAGATTTGTTTGTTTGTTTTTAAGACAGGGTCTTGCTCTGTCATGCTGGTATAGTGCAGTGGCATCATCATAGATCCTTGCAACTTCAGAATTCTGGGCTCAAGTGATCCTCCTGCCTCAGCCTTCCTAGTAGCTGGAACTATAGGCATATACCATCACACATGGCAAAGTTTTCTATTTTTTGTGAAGACGGGGTCTCACCCTTGTACAGGCTAGTCTTGAACTCCTGAGTTCTAGCAGTCTTCTTGCCTTGGCCTCCCAAAGTGCTAGGATTAGGTGGTTATGCAGATGTAAGTTACCGTGGCTGTCCTAAAATAAAGTTTATTAAATAAAACGGGCAAAGGATCTGCATAACTTCAAAAAAGATAGATAAACGGCCAAAAAGGATGCTCAACATCATTCACTATTAGGGAAATATGAAACAAAACCACAGTGAAGAGGGAGGCAGATAGGGAAAGGGAGCTTCTATTCAAAGGATATCAAGTTTCAGACAAGAGGAAAAAGCTTTAGGGAATCTCTTGTGTAGAATAGTGACTATAATAATATGCATTGTATATTTCAAAATTTGCTAAAAGTAGACTTTATTGTTTCACTACAAAAAAAAGTTAAGTGTGTGAGGTGATGGATTTGTTAATTTGCCTGATTGAATCATTCCACATTATAAACATATATAAAAACATCACATTGTGCCTCATAAATATATGTAATTATTATTTGTCAATGAAAAATAAAACTAGACTCGGTGTCTGTGGCTCAAGTGGCTAAGGCGCCAGCCACATACACCTAAGGTGGCGGGTTCAAATCCAGCCTGGGCCCGCCAAACAACAATGACAGCTGCAACCA
>NW_003852411.1:19171251-19176677 GCF_000181295.1 Otolemur garnettii
GTTGTTTGGCGGGCCCAGGCTGGGGATTCGAACCCGCCACCTTAGGTGTATGTGGCTGGCGCCTTAGCCACTTGAGCCACAGGTGCCGGGCCAATACCCTGTCTTAAAACAAAAACACAATAACAACAAAAAACAAAGTATTAATCCATGCTACAACCTGGATGACCCCTGAAGACAGGAAATGAAAGAAGCAAGTCAGAAAAGACCACATATTGTATTATTCTGTTTATATTTTGTTTATATAAAGTGATTTTGTTTATATGAAATGTCCAAACCAGCAAAATCCATATATAACAAATAGATTATTGTTTCCTAAGGTATGGGGGGTTGGGAGGAAATGGGAGGTAAATGTTAAAAGAGCACCACATTTCTTTTGGGGGTAATGAAGATGTTCTAAAGTACACTAAAAATCATTGAGTTGTATACCTTAAACAAGTCATTTGTGTGGTGTATGGATTATATCTCTAGTTGTTACAGAAACAATACAATAGATATGTCTACAGGAAAAAAAGAGTCTTCTGAAAGAAATTCAGTACATTTAGTGGGAGTTTTGATGTTGCCAGTGTTAATCAGTCCATAACCCATACTCAATAAAACTTTTGTCTAATTAATTAATGAACACTCAGACAGATTTTTATTTTGGCCTCTAGGTCCCTGAGCAGCAACCTATTACTTTGTGTAGTGGAGTTGAAGACACAAAGCATTATGAGGAAGCCAAGAAATGTGTAGAAGAATTAGCATTGTACCTGAAACCACTCAGCAGTGCTAGAGGTGAATTTAATATAGTTATCCATGCTAAAAAATGTCTATTAAGGATGCTTCTATTACTGTAAAAAGTGCAAACTATAAGTGAGTTAATAAAATTCATTTGTCTATTGTAAACCAAACCTTTATGAAAAATAGTATCATTACAATCACATCAGATAAAATAGTGAATTTAGAGTTTGTGATGTTAGAAATATTATTTGAATGGTGGTAGAGCTACACCAGTGTTCAGAAGGACTTTCTGTTATTTGACAACTCTGAATAATCTGCTTTTTGTCCAGCTTATACAGTGTGCAACAGGGGGTATATTGAAAATAGAAGTTGCCATTACTGCACAGAAAGCACTTGCTATTTACTTGCAAAAGTAAGATGAACCACTATGAAATACATGCCAGAACTGTTACGACCTCAAGATTTGGGTCTTAAACCAATTATTGTTTGGCTCTTTTTTTAAGCATTTGTGATTGAAATGAGAAGTGGTGCTTGGCACCTGTAGCACAGCGGTTATGGTGCCAGCCACATACTCCGAACTTGGCAGGTTTGAGCCCAGCCTGGGCCAGCTAAACAACAATAACTGCAGCAGGAAAATAGCCAGGCGTTGTGGCGGGCGCCTGTAGTCCCAGCTACTTGGGAGGCTGAGGCAAGAGAATTGCTTAAGTCCAAGAGTTAGAGGTTGCTGTGAGCTGTGAGGCCGTGGCACTCTACTGAGGACGACATAGTTGAAATTCTGTCTCAAAAGAAATGAGTAATGGTATATTTAATGTCTTAATGAGTGTTAAATGTACATGGGATAACTCATGTATACATTTGTATACTTTTAAAACGCCAACTAGGCTGGCTCCACTTGGGTAGTTTTATTCATTGTTTTAAAAATCCTAGCCAGGCCCACAACTGTTCACATGCCCACAAGTCAATCAGCCCATCACAGGAAGTGCTCCTAGATTGTAAAATTGTACTGTGACCCTAGAAGTAACTTTTTTACTCTCTTTTAAAGGAGTGGGTTTGAATAGCACTACTCAGAGTGTTCTGAGTCGCCCAATGCAGAGGAAGCTTGTGACTCTGGTCCACTGTCAACTAGTGGAAGAAGAAGGCCGGATTCGTGCCATGAGGGCAGCTCGCTCGTTAGGTGAACGAACAGTTACAGAGCTCATTCTCCAGCACCAGAATCCTCAACAACTCTCTTCCAATCTTTGGGCAGCAGTCAGGGCTAGGGGCTGCCAGTTTCTTGGACCAGGTATATAATTAGAATTCGATATTTATTTATTTGTCTATTAATTCTAAAAATATGCTGTAGGAATTCTAAGTGATGTACAAAAGCTAGTTCTTTGCAGTATTCTATTGTTATCAATAGAACTGACATATCTCACTTGACTTGAAGATCATGGCTTGATTGTCCATGCCCATTAGTTTTTAAGATAACTTAATTTTTTTCTTTTATTGTCAAAAGTTTATTCATTTTCATAGAAGTTTTTCCTTTTTTCCCCTTCCTCCCTCCCCTGCCTGCCTGCCTGCCTCCCTCCCTCCCTTCCTCTCTGTCACCTGGGCTAGAGTATAGTAGCATCATCATAGCTAACTGCAACCTCAAACTCCTGCCCAACCTTCCAAGTAGCTGGGACCATGGATGCACACCACTATACCAGGCTAATTTTTTTCTCTTTGAGTGGAAATGGGGTCTCTTGCTCAGGCGGTTTCCAAATTCCTGACCTCAAGCTATCCCACTACCTTGGCCTCCCAGAGTACTGGGATTATAGGCATGAACTACCATCCCTGGCCAAAAGTTTTTCCCTGCCTTTTCTTTTTTTTTCTTTTCTTTTCTTTCTTTTTTTTTTTTTTGATACAGAGTCTCTCTCTGTTGCCCTGGGTAGAGTGCTAGGGCATCATCATAGCTCTCAACCTCAAACTCTTGGACTTGAGTAGTTCTCTTGCCTCAGCCTCCCAAGTTGCTGGAACTACAGATGTGTGCTACAATGCCTGGCTAATTTTTCTACTTTTAGTAGAGACAGGGTCTCCCTCATGCTCAGGCTGGTCTCAAATTCCTGAACTCAGATGATTCACCTGCCTTGGCCTCCCAGAATGCCAAAAAACTAGGATTACAGGCCTGAGCCACTGTGCCTGGCCATGTATCTGCTTTTTATATAAAATGTACAGCATATAATATAAAATTGCCTCTAAAAATGGTTTAAAAGTATATCTATCGGGCTCGGTGCCTATAGCTCAACCAGCTAAGGCGCCAGCCACGTACACCTAAGGTGGCGGGTTCGAATCCCCAGCCCGAACCCGCCAAACAACAATGACGGCTGCAACCAAAAAATAGCCGGGCGTTGTGGCGGGCCCCTGTGGTCCCAGCTACTTGGAAGGCGGAGGCAGGAGACTCGCTTGAGCCCAGGAGTTGGAGGTTGCTGTGAGCTGTAATGCCATGGCACTCTACCCAGGGGGGACAGCTTGAGGCTCTGTCTCAAAAAAAAAAAAAAAAAAAGTATATCTATCAACATTTTTTAATGTGTTACCCATTAATTGAGTGATAACTACAAGAAATGATTAAATATTGCCTTTCTAATAAATGGATTTATCTTATTTCTGCATGTGACAAATTCTGATTTTGCCCAACTTTTCCTAGCAATGCAGGAAGAAGCTCTAAAGCTGGTTCTACTGGCCTTAGAAGATGGTTCAGCTTTGTCAAGAAAAGTATTGGTTCTCTTTGTGGTGCAAAGGTTGGAGCCCCGGTTTCCTCAAGCCTCTAAAACTAGCATTGGGCATGTTGTTCAACTCCTTTATAGAGCCTCCTGCTTCAAGGTATGAGCATGCATTAAAGTTCAGCTTGGAAGGAAACATTATTCTTTCCCCAAACTTAAGCAGTAAAACTTTAAGTTTTTAGTAAATTTTAGCAATTTTAAAATGTAGATAGTGTCCTGTTATAGTTCAATCCTATTGTATTTATTGTATTGAATTTTGTATATTGAATATCGAACAACATACATCAAACCAAAGCTTATAGATTTTTATATTTGAGGAACTAATTGGCTATGTCAGTTTCCCACCAAGACTACAAAATTGGTTTAAAGAGAAAGTCATTGAAGCACAAGTAAGTTTTATTCAGAGATTTTTCTCCCGGTGTAATTCAACATACACAATACTAGAGCTTTCAGCACATGTGTCTGTGGTAATGCTGGACATACCTTCATCTTGAATCAGCATTCTAACATTGTTGCTCACTATGCATTAGTTATTGTTCATTCTATTTTGTTTTGCTGACTTCTTACAGTCAAGAAAAGTAACTTCTTGATTCTGTCATAGCCCATAATCAGTACTTGCAAAACATGCCTTCAAAAAATTGTTAATTCATTCCATATAAGGAAATCCATTCCTCAGATTACCACATTCTATCATCTGATACTCATAAAAACTAAAAAACTCTGGCCAGGTGTAGTGGTTCACACCTGTAATCCTGTCTCTTTGGGAAGATTGCCTGAGCTCAGAAGTTCAAGACCAGCCTGAGCAAGAGAGAGACCCCGTCTCTAAAAATAGCCAGGCATTGTGGCCAGTGCCTGTAGTCCCATCTACTTGGGAGACCAAGGCAGGAGGCTCTTGAGCCCAACAGTTGGAGGTTGCTGTGAACTATGACACTATGGCCCTCTACTCAGAGTGGCAAAGTGAGACTCTGTCTCTAAACAAATAAATAAGACCCCACATTAACCATCCTACTAGATAGATATTCGGTTCTCTCATCCTTTGAGAAGGAAAAAATGGTTCCCAGAAGTAATGGGAGACTATACAGATTCAATTTTAAAAATTAAAAACAGTTCTAGATAAATGGTAACATTATATAATCTTTCAGATTATTTATTGAGTAGAATCAGATTGTTTATTGAAAATGGGCCTCTATTTTCCTTAGGTGTGCCTCTGAAGCTATCAAAACCTCTAGCCAAAATTATTTTAACTGGTTCAAATTATCTGAATAGCTCGGTCTTACTGTAGTGGTTAGAGTAACATGATTGTACAGTGTAATCCAGAATACACTGGAAATGTCTTTCTGCTTCCAGTGTTACTTGTTCTCCATTAAGCACAGCAGACAGATTCAATATAGGGAGGTTTTAGAAAGAAAAAAAAAAAACCTAACTTTCCCCTGTGAGTTTAAAAAAAAGGAAAGGAAAGAGAGTGTTGAAACTAATAGATCAACAACTACAGGCCCACATGACAGAAAAACAGAATTAAATTCAAGAAGGAGGAATGGGGTTCAGTAAGTTCCCACATAACAGTATGAGGTAGGGGTATAGTAGCACACTCCTAGGTGAGGAACTCAACTACAACTTGGACTTCACTTTATAAATGCAAACAGTGTAACCTAAACAATATAATCTAATTATATGCACCCTCATATTAATCTGAAATTAAAAATAAAAAAGAAGATGGTAGAAACATTCAGCCTTTCCTATGAAGAATAATGAGTGGCCAAAAAAATCCAGAACATTCACAATTAAACTAAAAGCATGAGCAGTAATGTTAAAAATTGGCAATTTAGGGCAGTGCCTGTGGCTCAGTGAGTAGGGGCACGCTGGCCCCATAGTTGGAAGGTGGCTGGTTCGAACCCAGACCCAGCCAAACTGCAATAACAACAAAAAATTCACTGGGCGTTGTGGCGGGCGCCATAGTCCCAGCTACTC
>NW_003852411.1:19177177-19178607 GCF_000181295.1 Otolemur garnettii
ATGCCACGGCACTGTACCCAGGCTGACAGCTTGAGACTCTTTCTCAAAAAAAAAAAAAAAAAAGCCTTTTTCAGCTGCAGTGTAATTTGGTCTTTCTTAGTACAGTACAGTTCCAGGACTTCAGACATTCCTTCTCTGGAAAATCCTGGTTTGTTTTTAGTTAAAAGAGTGTTGAGGCTCAGTGCCTATAGGTCATCAGCCAGGGCGCTGGCCTCATGCACCGGGGCTGAGGGGTTTGAACCTGGCCCGGGCCTGCTAAACAATAATGATAACTGCAACAAAAAATAGCCAGGCATTGTGGCGGGTGCCTGTAGTCCCAGCTACTTGGGAGGCTAAGGAAAGAGAATTACTTAAGGCCAAGAGTTTGAGGTTGCTGTGAGCTGTGATACCACAGCACTCTACCAAGAGCAACATAGAGTCTGTCTCAAAAAAAAAAGAAAAAGAATATTGAGAGCCAAGTCTAGGGAATCAGTATATCATATAGATAGCTTAGTGTACATTTTAATAAAGTTTAGCCTTTGAATAGTTTTTGTAGTGATAGTTCTTGATTTTTATCTATTTGGTATTTCTGTGGACTTTCCTAACAAAATGTAAGTTTTTTGTAGTAAGAATGGAATGTATTTTTTTTAAAGATAGGATCTTAAAAAAGAGAGAGATAGGATCTTGCTATGTTGCCCAGGCTGGCCTTGAAGTCCTGGGCTCAAGTGATCCTTCTGCCTCAGCCTCCCCAGTAACTGGGACTACAGGCATGCACTTACTCCACACTTGACTCATTTTCAAATTTAATACATCAGTGTGACCTAGAAATCCTGACTACAATATTCCGTAGTTCTTTGGTGAGAGGGAAAATACAGGAATTTTCTACTAGGAAAATATGAGTTCTTACAGAAATAAAAGGTTAACAAGGCAAAATATATTCTTTTTTTTTTTTTTTTTTTTTTTTTTTTGGCGGGCGCCATAGTCCCAGCTACTCAGGAGACTGAGGCAAGAGAATTGCCTAAGCCCAAGAGCTGGAGGTTGCTGTGAGCTATGACACTATAGCACTCTACCAAGGGCAACAAAATGAGACTCTATTTCCAAAAAAACAAAAAAATTGTTAATTTGTAAAAATCAAATTATTTTTCACTAGCATCATGATTATTTTCATTGTGGGAATATAGCTGTTATTTGGCTCTGTCCTTTTAGCCTCTTAAAGTTCATTTGAAAAGCCTTTTGGGGCTCAGTGCCTGTAATCAAGCGGCTAGAACACCAGCCACATACACTGGAGCTGGCGGGTTTGAATCCAGCTTGGGCCTGCCAAACAACGTTGACAACTACAACCAAAAAATAGCTGTGTGTTGTGGCAGGTACCTGTAGTCCCAAATACTTGGGAAGCTGAGGCAAGAGAATCGCTTAAGCCTGAGAGTTTGAGATTGCTGTGAGCTGTAATG
>NW_003852411.1:19180961-19184791 GCF_000181295.1 Otolemur garnettii
CACCTGTGGCTCAAGTGGCTAAGGCGCCAGCCACATACACCTAAGGTGGCGGGTTCAAATCCAGCCCGAGCCCGCCAAAGAACAATAATGGCTGCAACCAAAAAATAGCCAGGCGTTGTGGCGCGCGCCTGTGGTCCCAGCTACTTGGGAGGCTGAGGCAGGAGACTTGCTTGAGCCCAGAAGTTGGAGGTTGCTGTGAGCAGTGAAGCCATGGCACTCTACCCAGGGGCTCAGCTTGAGGCTCTGTCTCAAACAAACAAACAAACAAACAAAAACTAGAGTAATACTGTAACTGTTTTTGTTGTGTAACACAATGTGAAATATGTGAAAATGCTACCAAAAAACTTTAAAGTTTATGTAATATGTAGTATGTTTAATAATGTTACCTGATTTTTACTGTTTTATCTTAAATATTGTAATCACAGAGATGGGACCAACTCTACACCACCCTGTATTTAACTTATAGAAATAGGATCAAACTTTAAGAATAGCCTAAAAGTAATAGTTAACATTTACTAAAAGCTTAGTATGTGCCTGGTGATTTTAAATAATTCATTTAATCCTCTCAGTAGCCCTACATTATTCCTTTTAGACAGAGTTAAGTACATTTTTCCAGCATCACATAGGCAATAAGGGACAAAAGTGAATTTGAACCCCAGCATTCTGACTCTAGAATCATATTCTTAAGCACTAAACCTCTTACCAGACTATTCTGTCTCGCTTTTTTTGCTATTCCCAAAGATAGTATTCTTTGACTAGGTAAATCAATGTCAGAAGAGGATTGAGAAGTGTTTTTTTAAAATGCTTGGTGCATAATTTACAGTTACACTGTATGTTGTTTGCTCTGTCCTATAAGTCTTCCCTGCTAGATACGTTTAGCCATACTTTACCTGCAAATCTTAATTCTGAACAGGAGCTTTTCTAACTGACTTAGAACTCAGCGAAGCCTTAAATCTTTTAAAGGGGTACCTGTCTACCTCTGAGGAGGAACTTGGCTTGCTTTTGTAAAGATTCTATGCAGTTTAACTTCACCTAAACTAAACTGTGTAACTAGGTGTCTACCCTACAGTAATTTTCCCACATCATGAGCAATGCTTTGAGTTTAAGATTCAGAGATCTTTGTATAAGAAAACTGTCAAACACATTTTTAGTGTTTCCAGTAATCCTGGTACTATGTAGAACTTTCTGTCTACTAGAACTTTTCTATGATAATGTTCTGTGTGCACTGTCTGATGTGGTGATCGCTAGCCACACATGACTGTTATACACTTGAAATGTGACTTTTGTGGCTTGTAAACTGAAATTTTAATTTATTAATTTGAATTTAAATAGCCACAGGTTGCCAAGGCATATTGGACAGTACAAAGAGAATTGATTACTAAGATAGAAGCACTAATTCTAGTAAATTAATAGAGAAAAAAACATGAATTGATAGTTTACAAAGATTATATCTAATTGATAGGTTAGAATTCAGCTCCAATAATAATAAAGAAATATACATTCAAAACAGTGACATGGCAAATATTGTCTATTATAATAAATTATATATTGCTGATGACTTATAAAGTGCCCTGCATATCTTTTGGTAAACAATTTATCTGTGAATAAAACTCACAAAATATTCATGTCTTTTACTCCAAATTAACTATTTCCAGAAATTTTAAGGAAATTATCCAAACTTTCAAAGAGGTTGTAAGCTCAGGGGTGTTAATTGCTGCATTGTTTACAAAGGAGAATCACTTCTTAGCCTTTTGGCTAAGATCGAGTATAGTATTTTTAAAGCAGAAAATAAAGGGATGGGTAAAGAAGTTAAGATTTATCTGCTCAGAACATTGTTAAAATAAAATTAGGTCAGGAGAGATATCTTCTTCAGCTCATATATAACATTTAATTTCTTTTTAAAAAATGGTAACACATTATTTATTAAATATTGATGGAAGATACACGGTTACTATTATACACACAGATACTTTTCTTTGAAGCATATCATAGTGAAAATGGTTATCAATATACAATTGCTTTTGTTATATTAAGGGAAGCCAAAGTGTAAGTATATAAATGTCCGATTATATGTTAAAAATTGCAAAGATCAAGAAAAGTTGACTAAAGGATCATCCGCATTCTAGTGGTAGTTGTGTTATTTTCCATGTTTTTAATAATGTAACTTTTTTTTTTTTTTTTTGAGACAGTCTCACTATGTTACCCTCAGTAGAATGCTATGGTGTCACAGCTCACAGCAACCTCAAACTCTTGGGCTTAAGCAATTCTCTTGCCTTAGCCTCCCAAGTAGCAGGGACTGCAGGCTCCTGCCACAACGCCCAGCTATTTTTTTGTTGTTGTTGCCATTGTGGGTTGTTTTTTTTTTCTTTTTTAGCTGGTCTGGGCCAGGTTCCAACCTGCTGTGTTTGGTGTGTGTGGCCAGTGCCCTACCCACTGAGCTACAGATGCTGCCCCCCAAAATGTAACCATTTTTAAAATTACCTTTTATAGAGTAATTTTTTTTTTTTTTTTTTGAGACAGAGCTATCTCCCCGGGTAGAGTGCCATGGCATCACAGCTCACAACAACCTCTAACTCCTGGGCTTAAGTGAGTCTCCTGCCTCCGCCTCCCAAGTAGCTGGGACCACAGGCGCCCGCCACAACACGCGGCTGTTTTTGGTTGCAGCCATCGTTGTTTGACGGGCCCGGGCTGGATTCAAACCCGCCACCTTAGGTGTATGTGGCTGGCACCTTAGCCACTTGAGCCAGAGGCGCCAAGCCTATAGAGTAATTTTTTTTTGCGGGGGGGGGGGAATACTATCTGTATTAATAAACTGTATAAAGAACTAAAGTTTCCAAATAAAAACCCTTAGTTATTACCACAAAATAATTAAAGGTTATATATATGGCCAGCTGAGGGGAGTTAATTTACAGTGTCTGTGTGTCAGTAAGCCTTGGGGAAATAACACAAATTCATAGCTTCCCAAGAATCCTAGACTGATAATAGGATTCTTGGAGCTATAGTGAAACTTTGAAATTATTTACTCTGCTTAACAAATAGACTTCAGATGGGGTCTATAAGGGCTTATGTCCAATGTGGTCTTACCAGAACTTGAAATCAAACTCAGTTTCACTGAATTCCTTATCATTGTTCTTGCTATTGTGTAGCATTCTCTAACTTATGTTTCCAAATTTTGATTATTTGGGAGGCCCCCAAGAACCAAACCAACAAAATGCTATAAGAACATAGAGTGGAAAGAGTACTTTCAATTGAGGAATCGAGAAAGGTAACGCATGTGAAGAATGTGACAGCAGAGAGCATAGGGTATTCAATGTGCCAAGCTGAGGAAGCAGAGAAGTGCAGAATTTGTTCAGGTAGCAAGTAATCCAATCTGGCCAAAGTGTAGTGAGTGTGGGAGGATAAAAATCAAATTTAGTAAGTTGCAAAAATAATTGTGATGTCGCAGATAAGTATTATCTGGTCTTTGGGAAAGTTAATGTTTATCTTTTTTAAGTTGCAGACCCCAGCCTCTTTTGCACAGAGTGTTCAGGAACTAACAATTGCTCTCCAGCGGACTGGAGACCCAGCAAACTTGAACCGACTAAGACCCCATTTGGAGCTATTAGCAAACATTGACCCTAGTCCAGGTAAACCCATGGGAAATTAATGGACTATCTTACATATACCCTTAATGCTGCTCAACCATTCTTTAATTTTCTTTTGTTACATTCCTCTAGGATTTCTCAGTGTAGTTATTCTAGACCTTTTCTATAGTATTTAAATTTATGTTCCAAATCTTGTCCCTCCCTCTTTATCTCAGGTTACTTATTCAGTACTTTTTTTTTTTTTTT
>NW_003852411.1:19185846-19187862 GCF_000181295.1 Otolemur garnettii
GAGGCAGGAGACTCGCTTGAGCCCAGGAGTTGGAGGTTGCTGTGAGCTGTAATGCCACAGCACTCTACCCAGGGGGACAGCTTGAGGCTCCGTCTCAAAAGAAAAAAAAAAAAAAAAGGAAATTAATTAATCAGTTAATTTTAAAGTGTTTGGAATTCCTTGACTGTGGTATTTAGAGCTCTCTTAATTTTTATCAGCCTGCTTTTGCATAGCTCCCAAAATTGCTTACTCAGACTAGGTCAGATCTCTTCCTAGAATATACAGTGATTTCTCCTACTTAGGTGCTTTGATCATTCTGAGCAATCAAAAGACAAATCCCATGAGCTCTTCCCACCACATTAGCCTCTGCGTTCATCTGTGCTGATATATTCTGTTCTTTTATAATGGTGAATAAACTATAGCTATTTAAGTCTGCCCTCAAGCATTAGATCAGATCTTGTCCAGAGTATAACTACAGTATCCTCTCTTACATCATCAGTTTTCCTTCTCTGTCAGAGTATTTCTATCAATATACAAACATACTGTTACTTCTCTCATCTTCATTCATTTTTTACCCCCATTTCCCATCTACTTACCACTTGATTGCTCTCCTTTTTATGGCACTCTGTTGAACTCACTCCAGTCAGGCATTTATGTTTACTCCTGTATCCAGACGTACTTTGTCAAAGTCATAAGTGACTTCCATGTAGCTAATTCCAAAGGTCAGTTTCCAATTCTCATTGCGTTTGGTGTCAGCAACCTTTGCATTCTTGTCTATTCTCTCTTCCTTGAAATGCTTTCTGCTTGTCTTCCAGGTCACACACTTGTAATTCCCTTTTTACTTTGTTGGGCTCTCCTCAGCATCCTCTACTGATTTCTCATCTCTGTAACCTCTAATCTCTGAAGTGTTCCTAGAGTTTAATCCTATACCTTGTCTCTCTTCTCTTTATACCCCTTCCCTAGATAATATCTTCTAGTCTCATAGTTTTAGGTATCATTTATGACTCATACATTTATTATGTTTCATCAGTTCCGAGGCCTATTTTTCCGATCTTAGCATTTCTGAAATTGGAATCCTTTGTACCTGAGCATATTATAATTAATGAAATTATACTGTAATTTAATCAACAATTGTTTTTCCTTTGGCGGCACATGAATAATGGTACATGTTACAGTTGTTGCTCTTTTAGAGTGTGAAGCCTATATCCAGCACAGATCTTTTTCCTGAACTTGTCTTTATATACCAAACTCCTTTTCAACATCTTAGCAGCTCTACTTAAATATCTGATAAATATTTCAAACTTAATCTGCCTTGTTCTCCAGCAGGAAGTCCTCTCTACAGCTGTCTTACCACTTTATTTTATATTTCTTTCAGAGAATATTCCATATTTTACTTGAGGTTAATTTTTCCTTTATAAAATCACAGTGTTAGCGCTGGGTAGATACTTACTAAATGAAGGAGACATAGAGCAGAGTTGATGTAATAACTTCTTCTGTTAAACTTTTTAAACTTTCTGTTTACCAATACTTTGTTTATATAAAACTTCAAAGTAAATTGACTGATGATAGACAGTTCACAGTTTTGTTTGGTCACACAGTGTTGGTCTGCACTGTTCTAAATCTGTTAGGTGCCAACACTTAAAAATGGGGAAACTTTACTTAATCTCAAGTTTCATTTTTCTCTGGGAACAGTAAATGTACCTTGCAGTGCCACCTTGTGTCCTCATACACCAGTGATCAGCTAAGGCTGAGAGATCATCATACCCTTAGATAGGAGATCTGCTCTCCAGTTCAACACAGCCCCTGTCACTCTAATGTCTCTATAACAGTGAGAAGCTAATGACTTTATTATCTGGACTGCTTAACTCTTTTACCTTCCACGTTCCTGTGATTATTAAAGTTTGCAGCTCGGCGCCTGTGGCTCAAGCAGCTGAGGCACCAGCCACATACACCTAAGGTGGCGGGTTCGTATCCCCAGCCCGGGCCCGCCAAACAACAATGATGGCTGCAACCAAAAAAATGGCCAGGCGTTGTGGC
>NW_003852411.1:19188340-19196031 GCF_000181295.1 Otolemur garnettii
GGGAGAAGTTTAAAACTTAGAGGTAAGCCATTGTATATAATTAGAACCTCCATAGCTGACCACCTCCTTAAGTTTACGTCTTTTTTTTTTTTTTTTTGAGACAGAGTCTTAAGCTGTTGCCCTGGATAGAGTGCTGTGGAATCACAGCTCACACCAGCCTCTAACTCTTGGGCTCAAGCAATTCTCTTGCCTCAGTTTTTCTATTTTTAGTAGAGATGGGGTCTCGCTTTTTGTTCAAGCTGGTCTTGAACACATGAGCTTAAGCTATCCACCTGCCTTGGCCTCCAAGATTGCTAGGATTATAGGTTTGAGCCACTGCGCCCAGCCAGGTTGACCTAACGTTCATAGACTGGACATACACCATGTGTATGTTTCAGTGCAGTAGGCCTATTTCCTTGCATTGACCACCTCCACATGTTGACCAGTTTGTTACCTCCCTTGGGTGGCCAACTTAAAGAGGTTCTACTTTACAGACCTTGAAACTACAGGTAAGCCACTATAGGTATACCTACAGATACAAAGCCAAAAAGATGACATTGAATATTTTAAGACTCTAACTGTTGAAACTACAAATTAACCTTAGCATGGTTAACAGCCAGTTTACTAGATTAGCGTAGTAATTTTATGTGACAACGTTGAAATTAAAGCATCTATGTTGATTTATTGTTGTTGTGCAGAGGTTACTCTTCACATTATATATGGCAACATTTGAGGTATATTCCATTTAAATAAGATTATTCTCTTTACTTGGTATTACATTTCAATTTGACAATAGGTGTCACTTTTTAGTGCTAATGCTGTATCTCTCCTGTACTGTTCTGTAGACATTTTCTTTTCTTTTTTTTTTTCTCACATTTTCTTATATTAGTATAATATTTTAAGATTTTTCATTCCTAATGACTGTTAGGCCAGTTGCCAAATATTCCTCAAAGTTTTAAAATGTGATAGATATGAGACAGTAATACTAATAACTTGTATCTGGGGGTTTTAATTTTATTTCTAATAATTTTATTTTGTCTTTAAGATTTATATTAGGTTCATTAGCTCTTTTATTATTTTTGGTGTTTTCTTTAATTTTTTTTTATTAGATCATAACCATGTACATTACTGCATTTTGGGGGTATAATGTGCTGATTTTATATAAAATTTAGAATGCTTGCATCAGACTGGTTAACATAGCCTTCACCTCATTTATTTAATTGTTGTGTTAAGACATTTATACTCAACGCCCAGAATGGTGAAAGGATTAAAAAGTTCCACTGGGGCAGCAGAGGAGTAGGGCACTGGCCCCATATACCAGAGGTAGCAGGTTCAAACTTGGCCCTAGCCAAAAAAAACTGCAAAAAACAAAGTCTTTTTTTTGAGACAGAGCCTCAAGCTATCCCCCTGGGTAGAGTGCCATGGCATCACGCTCACAGCAACCTCCAACTCCTGGGCTCAAGCAAGTCTCCTGCCTCAGCCTCCCAAGTAGCTGGGACTACAGGCGCCCGCCACAACGCCTGGCCATTTTTTGGTTGCAGCCATCGTTGTTTGGCAGGCCCGGGCTGGGGATTCGAACCCACCACCTTAGATATATGTGGCTGGTGCCTTAGCCACTTGAGCCACAGGCGCCGAGCCAACGAAGTCTTTTTTTTAAAAAAAAAAAAAGTTCCACTGATCACTTGAAATACATGACAACAAAAACACTTCCATGCTTACCAGTACTCTCAATTAATGTGAATGGTAAAACTCTTAATTTACCTGGTTTAGGTAAATATTAGCAGTAGGTTATTTAGTATTCCTTTTTTACTTCAGAGGTAAGAAATATAAAAAGCATCCTGCTAGGTAGAATAATCTGGATATGATTTTCTTAACCAATCTAACATACATCAGAGCTTTATTTTATGAATAAATAAAAGAAAGGACTCTATGAAGCCAAGAGGGGAGGATTGCTTGAGACTAGGAGTTTGAGACCAGCTGGGGCAACCTAGTGAGAGACCTTGTCTCTAGCCCCCCAAAAGAAAATTAGCCATAGTGGTTGTGCGTTCCTGTAGCCCTAGCTACTCGGGAAGCTGCGGCAGAAATATCTATTGAGCTCAGTGAGCTATGATCATTCCACTGCACTCCAGCCTGGAGTAAGACCCTCTCTTAAAAAAAAAAAAAGAAAAAAGAAAAAAAGAGAGAGAAAGACAAGGAAACAAGAACCAAATAGTTTTTAACTCTCTATTCCATTAGACATCATGAAGAAAATGAAAATAATGAACCTAACATTTAAAGTCTGCCATATAGTGATAAAATACACTAAACATTGTTCAATTTAGCGTTGTGCTTTATACCTCATTAACTTCCAAATCTGTCTTCCTGCCTGATTTCTGATTTGGAAGTAATTAGTCTCATTTGTACTTCTAGAGATATTTTTAGTCCTTGGCGTATACTTCTGCATAGCAAGATTCTATTATAGAATATTCTTTGATTGTAGAGGCTTTTGTAGATTTTGTGATGTTTTGTAAGGAAATGTGTATAGCTATACTGAACATTTTACAAAATGAGTATTAGAAGAGGGTTTCTACATTTCAAAGTCTTAAACTCAAGTGGTTTGTTTTTCCATTCTAAAATGTAGAGAGGCAATTATAGAGTCTCCATGACATTTGTTCAAGAATTTAGGCTCAGCGCCCGTAGCACAGTGGTTACGGCGATAGCCACCGTACACTGAGGCTGGCAGGTTTGAACCTGGCCTGGGCCAGCTAAACAACAATGATGACAACCTCAATAAAAAATAACTGGGCATTGTGGCGGGAGCTTGTAGTCCCAGCTACTTGAGAGGCTGAGGCAGGAGAATCACTTAAACCTAAGAGTTTGAGGTTGCTGTGAGCTGTGACACCACTGTACTTTACTAAGACAACAAAGTGAGACTCTGTCTCAAAAAAAAAAAAAAAAAGAAAGAAAAAGGAATTTATATGATCCTTTGAGAATTAATGTCAACATATCAGAAAAATCAGACTTCTTTCTATTTATGTGCTTATTTTTAGAATCTCTGGGACTTCAGATAGAATGATTAGCCATCACTTTTGCTCTGGGTAACTTAGATAAACCTGTGAATTAGTCTAAACTATTCATCAAGATGAGTGATTTTTAACTGGTGTCCCAGGAAAATTTTTAACGATCATTAATTAGTTTCAAAAGAAGTTCAAAGCATAGTAAGTGTATTCTTTTTTTTACTCTCTTTTTGGATCGACATAATTTAAATGTGCCATGGAAGTTTAACTATAAGTTCAAGTGTGCCATGAGATAAAAAAAGGTAGAAAAATACTGTTCTAGAGTGTCAAAATCCTAAAGTGACAACACAAAGTTTATGTTTGGGGTGTGTTGTTTTGTTTTAGTGTCTGATGTTTTTATTTTGGTCTTAGCCTCCACAGCATAGCAAATATAAAACATACATGTGTCGAGATATGAAGCAGAGAGGAGGATGCCCTCGTGGGGCCAGCTGTACATTTGCGCATTCACAGGAGGAACTGGAAAAGTAAGTGTGAAAGTTATATGAGACTCAAGCCTTTGGAATAATTTGTTAACATTAAGAAACAGATAAAGGGTAGTTGCTTACTCTTAAATGAACAGGAAATCTTTAGAGTGTAAACAGCTTGAGCTTATGTGACAATCCAAAGTGGTCCAAAATTTGAAACTTTTTTAGCATAGAATTGACACTCCAAGTGGAAAATTCCACACCTGACCTCAAGTGATGAGTCACAGTTAAAACTTAGTTTCATGCATAAAATTATTTAAAGTATTTCATAAAATTTCAGGGTATGTGTATAAGGTATATATGAAACGTAAATGAATTTCATGCTTAGACGTGGGTTCCATCCCCAGGACCTCTCATTACATATTATGAGATATTATTCAAATATTCCAAAATCCAAAAATATCCCAAATTTGAAACACTTGGTTCCAAGCATTTTGGATAAGGGACACTGAACCTGCATATAATTTTTTAAAAAGGAAAGCAGTTTCTTTAGCTTTCATTAATTACATCATGCCCATAGATAGGAAACTATTTTATGGTTAACTAAATCTAAAAGTAAGTCATGTCTGCTATAAAGAAAAAGTTAAAATTCCAATAATTGTAGTCAATTTTAACTACTGATGTAATGTAGTTTCAATGGAAAAATTCTCCCTTGGCTCAATGTCTCAGGGTCTTTCAGACTTCAAGAACCATATACTTTTTGTGATGTTAATTTTTTGGCAAATGGAAGAAAGAAGGGGGGAAGTCTTAATTTTTGTTATAATGCTAGTGTAACAATGACACTAAATTTGACAAAGACAACACAACCGCAATTCAAGTTCACATATTAATATTAAAAATCAAGAAAATTAAAATAGTGTGCAGTAAGTTAAAGTAGATGCCTTGACTTAGTGCAAAGATAGTACCATATAATTCCCAAAACTTAGAGAAGACACATATGATCATATCCAAAAATGCCAAAAGATATTTATATAAAATTAAGGAATCAGAATCCCTAATGCAACAGAAATATCACAACTTTCTCAGCATAATAATGAATTATACCATAAAACTCATCATGGTAGTATGATGCTTAATTAGTAAAATATTTGATTCGATCTCATTAAAGTCAAGAATAAGGAAAAATTTCCTACTAGTATTTTTTGCTAGTAATTAATAGTAAAACTTGCTACTGTTATTATTTAATACTCTGGATGTATAATAGTAGCTAATGTAAAAAAAACAGCTGTAGAATGATTAATTGAAAAGAAGAGAAGTACTAGAAACAAAGTGAGAGTTTAGTAAAAAGTTGGCAAATTTTAAAACATAATACAACTAATACTCCTATAAACTAAAAAGGAAAATGTAACCAGTTAAAAAGTAGGTCAAAATTAAAAATCCCTTCTGTATTTACAGCGGCAAAAAAAGATAAATATCACACAGTAAGAAATATTTTGGGCCTGCATGAATTGAATTAATAAACTACCAAGGAACATAAGAGAAGAACTAAATAAATATACTATGTTTTTAGATAAGACTTGGCATTATAAAAGCTTTATTTTTTCTTCAATTAAACAACAAAGTCTATGAAAGCTCAATTTAAATTTCAAAATGATTATTGTTAAGGGGCTAAGAAAATTATTCATTTGAAAAGAATAAATATATAAAAATAGGCAAGAAAATTCTGAAAAAGACATCTTTGACAGGTACTAGATTAATAACTGTTAACCTGTAACAGGAACTAAAGTCAATAGAAAGACTGGTTTTGCATAGGAATCAATCATTGAAGTGCAATAGAGAATCTATTACCTAAAGTTTGAGATACAGGCTTGGCACCTGTAGCTCAGCAGCTAGGGCGCCAGCTACACACACCAGAGCTGGCAAGTTTGAATCAGCCCAGGCCTGCCAAACAACAATGACAAATACAGCCAAAAAATAGCCAGGCATTGTGGTGGGTACCTTTAGTCCCAGCTTCTTGGGAGGCTGAGGCAAGAGAATCACTTAAGCCCAAGAGTTGGAGGTTGCTATGAGCTATGACACCAAAGCACTGTACCCAGAGCGACAGCTTGAGACTCTGTCTCAAAAAAAGAAAGGGTGGGTGGGTCGGGCAGTGCCTGTGGCTCAAAGGAATAGGGCACCAGCCCCATATACCAGAGGTGGTGGGTTCGCCCCAGACCAAAAACTACAAAAAAAAAAAAAGTTTGAGATACACATAGGAACTTAGCATATGTGCTAAATTTCATATAAGTGCCACTCCCTCAACAACAACAACAAAAAACAAAGATTGTGAAGTAACTGATATCCATTTGAAAAATAGAGTTGGATTCTTACCTTAATTTTTTTTTTTTTTTTGGTAGAGACAGAGTCTCACTTTATTGCCCTCAGTAGAGTGCTGTGGTGACACACAGCTCACAGCAACCTCCAACTCCTGGGCTTAGACAATTCTCTTGCCTTAGCTTCCCCAATAGCTAACTACAGGCACCCGCCACAACTCCCAGGCTATTTTTTTGTTGCAGTTTGATCGGGGCCGGTTTGAACCTGCCACCCTTGGTATATGGGGCTGAACCCTACCCACTGAGCCACAGGTGCCACCCTCTTACCTTAATCTTTATATCAAGATGAACTCTAGCTGTATCAGAGATTTAAGTATTTAGGAAGGAAACCATGGACTACTAAAAGACTTTATTTTTTCAGTTGCTAATTTTTAATATTAAGGAAAGGATTTTCAGCACAACAATTCAGCATCTGTAAAGAAAATATTGATAAATTTGATTACATAAATGTTAAAAACAGATATAGTACAAACACAAGAGTTTATATCCCCACCCAAAAAAGATTGGTGGGGAAATACATTACAGAGAGGGCTGATGTCCCTAGTACAAAATAAGCTGAACACTTACAAGGAACCAATAGATTTATGGGCCATAAACATAAATAGACAATTCACAGAAAAAATACCAATGGTCAGTAGACGTAAAAACTGTGTCAACCTCACTAATAGTTAAAGAAATACAAATTAAAACAACCTAATAGTTTTAAACTAACACACAACAAAAGACTGATACTACCTAATACTTAATGAAGTGTTGAAAGACATTTTCCTTTATTATCAATAGGAGTTGTAATAATTTTAGAAAGCAGTAGGCATTATAAAAATTTCTAATTCATGTCCCTTTTGACTTAGCAGTTCTGCTTCTGTTTACTTATGCAAGGATGCAGACACCTAATTATTCATTACAAAATTGTTTTAATAGCAAAAAATTAGAATAAAACAACCTAAAATGAACTGGCATAACAGACTAAGAATACTAAGTGAGGGGAAAAATTACTGAGCATACAACTTGACCCTCTTTCAGTAAACAGTAGTCTTATATGCATATGAATACAAATATTAAGCTGAAATATAGAGGGGAAAATCTTATTTGATGATACACTCAACTCTTAACAATCATTAACCTCTGAAGGAGAGTCTTTGTCTCACCCCTAGAAATTGGTCAAATATAGGAAACTTGGAAAAATAGCATTACTCTTATGGGAGTTTATTTTTTAAATAGTTAAATATGCACTAGCATCTGTCAATGGATTTGCTTTTATTGTTGAGGAACAGGTATCCTGGAGTTTTATGGCTTAAAATTTTTTTTCCTTTGGTTAGGTTTTAGAATCTATGTGTCTTTTATCCCACATTTGTTTGAGTTTAGGCTGTTATCCTGTTTTTTTTCCATTAACTTTTAAAATAATTTCAGTTTAATGTAGGTACACATAATATTAGCAGCTCTGAAGTAATTATGAAAAAAGCCACTATTATTAATTATTTAAAATTTTTAATGGAGTTAGTGGTAAATTTTTTACAGCATACACTGGCTTTGTTCTTGTTTTATTGATTTTTAACATAGGTGCCCTGTATTTCAAGGTATTTACCAGAAAGCTAAAGTGAAAGATTTCAGAAAACCATCTTCTAAATATTTTTCTACTAGCTCTTCCAGTAAGCTTTAGAAATTGGAATTTCAACAAAACTATACTGTAGTAAAAATATTTATAGCATAATTTATAATGTTACAAACATGCATATTTTCATGAGGAATTTTATATTTAAATAGTATGTCTTGCTCCTTGAGATTTTGTTTTTTTTTTTGAGACAGAGCCTCAAGCTGTCCCCCTGGGTAGAGGGCCGTGGCATTACAGCTCACAGCAACCTCCAACTCCTGGGCTCAAG
>NW_003852411.1:19196519-19200684 GCF_000181295.1 Otolemur garnettii
TCTCCTGCCTCCGCCTCCCAAGTAGCTGGGACCACAGGCCCCCGCCACAGCACCCAGCTATTTTTTGGTTGCAGCCATCATTGTTGTTTGGCGGGTCTGGGCTGGGGATTCGAACCCGCCACCTTAGGTGTACATGGCTGGCACCTTAGCCGGTTGAGCTATAGGCACCAAGCCGACAAAGTGAATTCTTAAATTGATAGAGTCAAGAGAAAAATTTTCTAGAAAAATAATGGTCTTGTGCACACTTCAATTCTTGATTTTGATTTTGCTTTTATGTTTGGTTTTTGGTGTATCTTTGCTTTTTCTATAGATTTCGTAAGATGAACAAGCGCCTGGTTCCCAGAAGACCCCTGAGTGCCTCTTTGGGTCAGCTTAATGAGGTGGGCCTGCCCTCAACAGCTATCCTTCCAGATGAAGGTACAGTGGATCTGCCTAGTAGAAAACCTCCTGCTCTGCCAAATGGAATTGTATCAGCAGGGAATACAGTAACACAGCTTATTCCGCGAGGGACGGACCCCAGCTATGATTCTACTCTGAAACCAGGAAAGATAGATCATCTGAGCAGTAGTGCTCCTGGATCCCCTCCTGACTTGTACGTCATTTTTCCTAACTCTTACTTACAATTTTTTCTATATAAGTAGAAGGAAGAAGAAATAATTAATGTTTTGCTTTTTAAAAAGTAAAAGCAAAAAACCTGTTGTTGTTTTTTTTTGGCCTTTGTTTTATTATTTTTTTTTATTTCCCATACTATTGATGTTTAAGAAATAGCATGGATGAAATAAGATAAAAATTTGCAAGTTTTGTAGAAGAGATGTCTATTAGAATAAACCAGTTTCCCCATTTGTGGCAGTCTTTCTTGTTGTAATTTATGTACATTAGAAGTATTTTTTAGATAACCTTAAACTTGACCTGCATAATCTTATTCCCTTAGGCTAGAATCTGTCCCTAAGAGTATTTCTGCCTTACCTGTGAATCCACATCCTGTACCTCCAAGGGGGCCAACAGAGCTGCCTGCCATGCCTGTCACCAAACCACTTCAGATGGTCCCACGAGGTTCTCAGTTATATCCAGCACAGCCGGCAGATGTTTATTATCAGGATCCTCGAGGAGCTGCTCCACCATTTGAACCAGCACCTTATCAGCAGGGTAACGATTTTTCATTTATGTTGCTCACTTTTCTTAGGAGCTATGACCACTATTCAGGTAAGAGTGATCATTTACACAGTTGGCTTCCTTAAGATAGGTAAATGCATTTTTAAAACTTTGGATGGGCTTGGCGCCTGTGGCTCAAGTGGCTAAGGCGCCAGCCACATACACCTAAGGTGGCAGGTTCGAATCCAGCCCGGACCCGCCAAACAACAATGGCTGCAACCAAAAAATAGCCGGGCGTTGTGGCGTGCGCCTGTGGTCCCAGCTACTTGGGGGAGGCCAAGGCAGGAGACTCGCTTGAGCCCAGGAGTTGAGGCTCTGTCTCAAAAAAAAAAAAAAACAACTTTGGATGAACTGAGATTTTTATAATCAGTTGAATAGTATCAGATAGATGAAGTAAAGCAATAAAAATCAAACCACCTTATCTATGTAAAGGAGATAAATAACTTGTTCATATATGTATGGAAATAACAGGTCACTCAAGTAAAAAATGGAAATTTGCTGACTAAGGTGGTATATGTTCTGGTTTGTTAAAAATTAAGTGATCAGTTGTGATGTTTAATATTGGCTTGGTGGAAATAGACTGTAAGACTCAAGGGAGATCACTGAGAACTTGAGGAATCAAAAGGGCTTCATGGAATACCCCAAAAGATATTGGAAATGTTAGAAAGGTTTATGAATGGATTGCAAAGATAAGAGTCTAGAGTCAAGAAGATGGGAGGCTGTTAATCCAGGTGTGAGTAATGTGTTCGAAAAGGAGATTTAGAAAATAAATGTTTTGTCAAAAAGTAAAAACAAAAAAACTGATTTTGTGTGTGTATGTGTGTTTATTTGAAGATTAGCCAGATTTAATGATAATACCAGGTATGGAGAATGGAGAAAACGTGGTAGTTTAAGGCTTCATTTGTACAGTTCCTATGTAAAATAAACACTGAATGTTTTTAAAATGAAGTGTTGGATCTTCCTGTCAGAGACAATATAGTCAATAGAGACAATAATTTATAGAGACAATATTTAATTATTTATTTATTTTTGAGTTAGAGTCTCACTTTGTCACCCTGTATGGCTTAGCTCATAGCAATCTCCAACTCTTGGGCTCAAGCGATTCTCTTGCCTCAGCCTCCCAAGTGGCTGGTAATACAGGTGCCCACCATAATGCCCGGCTAGTTTTTAGAGACGGGGTCTCGCTTTTGCTCAGGCTGTCTCAAACCTCTGAGTTTAGGACATTCTACCCATCTTGGCCTCCCAGAGTGCTAGAATTACAGGCGTGAGCCACCCTGCCTGGCCTAAGTGCTATTATTTTTTAAATGGAAACAAATTAAAGGTGTGCTCTCCGTTTCTTTTTCCTAAGGCTATCATTTAATTTTGAAGCAGAAATACTGTCTCCTCTGCACTCAGAAGGATAGTTTTAAATTGATACGGCATTACTAATAAATGTGAAATATGATAAAATTGTATTTGTATCTTCCTTTTGACCATCCATTATGGGAAAAAATCCAACTATTTTTAGTGGAGTAGCCTATATGTAAGTTGAAATACACTGTTAATCAGGGTTCAATTGCAGATAAATTATTCTAGCTATATTAATCAGAAAGTTGAGTGCATGAGTTAGATGTCTACAGTGTTGTCGGAAGTGCTAGAGAAGCAAACAATGCTGTTACAGTGAAAACACCATAGAAAACTTGTGTCCTAACTGCTGGTTCTAGAATCACATTACTTCAGATAAAAGTCTGGAAACGAAGAAGCTGTTGGTACAACTGTTGTCTCAAGACACTCTAGGGCCAAGCAGGTAGCTACTAGATCTGCACCAGCAGAGCAGTCCTACCTTTTGTATGTTACATCTCTCTTCAGTTTCACATTGAGAATTCATTAAAATGATTGATTTGTGGAACCTGAACTTCAAGTATGTCTATGAAATGTAGCTTTTGTTTGCCAATCTCTGCATTTCATTAAGACACACCAGAAGAGGGTCAAACAATGGAAGTCAATCTACTGCTATAGATTATAAGTAAATTAGTTTTTCCAGTGACTTTTCCATGCAGTACTATTTTGAAGGTATCAGTGACTTTTAAGAATAATTGTTATTTTTGAAAAAACTAAACTGATCATATAAGTAGAGGGAAAACTAGTGAAGAAATATGAAGACTATTAATACTTCTGTGTTTCAGTATTTGAAACTCATATTGAGTCATTGCTGCTTTCAATTCCTCTTTTGTATTATGCAGGTATGTACTATACTCCACCACCACAGTGTGTGTCCCGCTTTGTCCGACCTCCACCATCTGCTCCTGAACCTGGTCCTCCATACTTGGATCATTATCCGCCCTACCTCCAAGATCGCGTAGTAAACTCTCAGTATGGCACACAGCCACAACAGTACCCCCCTATGTACCCACCTCACTATGATGGCCGGCGAGTATACCCTGCTCAGTCTTATACGAGAGAAGAGATATTCCGAGAAAGCCCTATACCCATTGAGATTCCACCTGCAGCAGTTCCATCCTATGTACCAGAATCCAGAGAAAGATTCCAACAGATTGAGGGTTACTATCCAGTGGCTCCTCATCCACCTCAGATCCGACCTTCGTACCTCAGAGTATGCTGTGTTTTTTTTCTTATTACATAGACTTGGTTTGGTTATTGCTTGCAGGGATCCCTTACTATTTTTGCCACGATAACTCTTTGATCACTTCTTTTTTATAAGAATGCTGCTTCTTTCTAATCTTTTCATAATTTGGGTAGGGTTTTCTTTTGGGGGAGGGGTTTCTTTTAGAGTCAAGATCTTCCTATGTTACCAAGGCTGGGTGCAAGTGATCCTCCCACCTCAGCCTCCTGAGTAGCTAGGATTAAAGATGCATGCCACTGTGCCTCACTTGGTTATTATTATTTTTTTGAGACAGAGCCTCAAACTGTCGCCCTGAGTAGAGTGCTATGGCATCACAGCTCACAGCAACCTCAAATTCCTAGGCTCAAGCCATTCTCCTGCCTCCGCCTCCCAAGTAGCTGGGACTATAGG
>NW_003852411.1:19200710-19205382 GCF_000181295.1 Otolemur garnettii
ATGGCATCACAGCTCACAGCAACCTCAAATTCCTAGGCTCAAGCCATTCTCCTGCCTCCGCCTCCCAAGTAGCTGGGACTATAGGCGCCTGCCACAACGCCTGCCTATTTTTTAGTCGCAGCCATCATTGGTGTTTGGAGGGCCCGGTCTGGATTCGAACCTGCCAGCTCAGGTGTATGTGGCTGGTGCCTTAGCCATTTGAGCCAGAGGCGCCAAGCCTTGGTTATTATGTTTAAAAATTATTAACAGAGGGAAAAAAATCATCTCTTCTCCACTAACCATTCTTAGTTTATGAACTATATTTATTTTATTTATTTTTAGACAGAGTCTCAGTATGTTGCCCTCAGTAGAGTTGCCGTGGTACCACAACTCACAGCAACCTCAAACTCTTGGGCTTAAGTGATTCCCTTGCCTCAGCCTCCCAAGTAGCTGGGACTACAGGTGCCCACCACAAAACCAAGTTATTTTTTGGTGGTTGTTATTGTCATTGTTGTTTGGCAGGCCCAGGCCAGGTTCAAACCCACCAGCCTTGGTGTATGTGGCTGGCGCCCTAGCTGCTGAGCTACAGGTGCCAAGGCAAGTTTATGAACTTTAGATGGTTTTATTATTAATAATTCTGGATCTACTTAGGAATTATGGCCACGTTAAATTTAGTTCTTTATTGTTGGTGGGGCTTTGTTAGTTTTCTTTTGCTTTCTACTGTTAAAGTCTTGGTATTTCCAGTTGTTAAGATGGATATACAGACTGCTTCTTAAAATACATGTTAAATTAATATGTTCTGAAATTCTTATTCAATTTTAACTGATCTTTCCATTTTCAGGAGCCTACTTACAGCCGGCTTCCTCCTCCTCCCCAGCCCCATCCTAGTCTAGATGAACTACATCGCCGACGAAAGGAAATAATGGCCCAACTAGAGGAAAGAAAGGTTATCTCTCCCCCTCCTTTTGCACCTTCACCAACATTGCCTCCTACCTTCCATCAAGAGGAAGTAAGCACATCAATTTTGTCAATTTTATATGTGTCCTATTTAAGTAATCTTTGCCTATTCCTAAGGTTATAAAGATATTTTCCTATCCTTTTTCTCTAAGAAGTTTATTATTTTATTTTGCATTTAAATCTATAACCCATCTACAATTGATTTTTATATATAATGTTTTGGTAGTCAAGATCTTTTTTTCCGTAAGTATATCTCATTAACCAAGCACCATTTTATGAAATGAGTATCCTTTCCCCAGTGCCCTGTAGCCCTGCAGTGCCTTTGGCATAGTAAGGTGATCATATATGTTTTTGAACTCTGTTCTATTGATCTGTTTTCTATCCTTGTACCAATAACACATTCTCTTGGTGTAGTTTTACCATAGGTCTTAGTATGTGGTGGTGTATGTTTTCCAATATTGTTGTTCTTCAAAAATCAACATATCAGGCTTGGTGCCTATAGCTCAACCGGCTAAGGCGCCAGCCACATACACCTAAGGTGGCGGGTTCGAATCCCCAGCCCGGACCCGCCAAAACAACAATGACGGCTGCAACCAAAAAATAGCCGGGCATTGTGGTGGGCGCCTGTGGTCCCAGCTACTTGGGAGGCAGAGGCAGGAGACTCGCTTGAGCCCAGGAGTTGGAGGTTGCTGTGAGTTGTGATGCCACGGCACTCTACCCAGGGGAACAGCTTGAGGCTCTGTCTCAAAAAAAAAAAAAAAAAAAATCAGCATATCAGTACTGATATCCATAAAAACATCTCCTGCAATTTTGATTAGGATGACGTTGAATCTCTGAATCTGTACTGAACAATATGGTAGCCACTAGCCACATGTGGCTATTAAGTGCATAAAAGGTGGCTAGTTCAAGTTCAGATGTATTATGAGATATATACTGGATCTGTAGATTGAAGACAAAAAAGTAAAATATTTCATTAATGTTTTTAATATCATTGATATCTCAAGTTAAAAAATGTATTATTAAAATTAGTTTCATCTGTTTTTCTGGTTTTTATGTGGCTGTTAGAAATTATAAATTGATATATGTGACTCACGTATTTTTGTTGGACAGTGTTGCTTTAGATCAATATGGTAAGAAGTGATTATCTTTTTTTTTTTTTTTTGAGACAGAGACTCAAGCAACCTCCAACTCCTGGGCTTAAGTGATTCTCTTGCCTCAGCCTCCCAAGTAGCAGGGACAACGCCTGGCTATTTTTTGGTTGTGGTGGTTGTTTGGCAGGCCTGGGCTGGACTCTAACCCTCCAGCTCTGGTGTATGTGGCTGGCACCTTAGCTGCTTGAGCTACAGGCACTGAGCCAAGAAGTGGTATCTTTCTAATAAGTCTCCATGAACAAAATATACCCCTATATTTGGATATTTTTCATACTTTAGTGTCTTGCTTATTGTACATTAAATTTATTCCTGAATAACAGATTTTTATTGAAAGTGTTTCAAATAGAATTCTTTTTGAAATTTCTATTTGTTAACATACAGAATTAAGTAAATTTTCATCTATTAACCTTTCTGTTCAGCAGGCTTGTTAATTTCCTTATTCTAATATTTGTTGGTGGGTTCTTCTGGATTTTCTGTGCATACAATCATGTCCTCTGAATAATAACTTTTTCTTTTCAATTTTTTTCTTTCTTTTTAAAAAATATTTATTTATTTATTAAACAGAGTTTTACTCTGTTGCCCTGGGTAAAGTGCAATGGCATTATAGCTCATAGCATCCTCAAACTCTTAGGCTTAAGCAATTCTCTTGCTTCAGCCAAGTAGCTAGGAGTATAGGCACCTGCCACTATACCTGGCTAGTTTTTCTATTTTTAGTACAGTCAGGGTTTTGCTCTGGCTGGCCTGGAACTCCCCGGCTCAGGTGATTGACCTGCCTCAGCCTCCCAGAGTGCTAGGATTACAGGTATTAGCCACCATGCCCAGCCTCAAATTTTTTCTTTCTTGTTGCACTCCAATATAATACTGAATAGAAATGATGAGGACATGTATTCTTGACTCATTTCTGATGTTTGAGTAGGTGGAGCAAACACCATTCTGATGTTTACTGTAGGTTTGTTGGTACATGATCTTTATCAGGCTAATGAAGCATCCCTCTATTCCTGGTTTTGGAATATTTTTCAATAAGTGAGACATGTCAAACATTTATTTATTTAACTCATAATGAAGAAACTAACAATAGTAAAGTTGGTTTAAGGCTGGGTGCAGTGGCTCTACCTATAATCCTAGCACTCTGTGAGGCTGAGGCTGCTGGATTGCCTGAGTTCATGAGTTCAAGACCAGCCTGAGCCAGAGCGAGACCCCATCTCAAAAAATAGTTGGGCTTTGTGGAGGGCACCGATAGTCCCAGCTACTTGGGAGGGTGAGGCAAGAGAATCATTTGAGTCTAAGAGTTTGAGGTTGTGGCTCGGCACCTATAGCTCAACCGGCTAAGGCGCCAGCCACGTACACCTAAGGTGGCGGGTTCGAATCCCCAGCCCGGACCCGCCAAACAACAATGACGGCTGCAACCAAAAAATGGCCGGGCGTTGTGGCGGGCGCCTGTGGTCCCAGCTACTTGGGAGGCTGAGGCAGGAGACTCGCTTGAGCCCAGGAGTTGGAGGTTGCTGTGAGCTTTAATGCCACGGCACTCTACCCAGGGGGACAGCTTGAGGCTCTGTCTCAAAAAAAAAAAAAAAAAAGAGTTTGAGGTTGTTGTGAGCTATAAAGCCAAGACACTCTACCCAGGAAGACAAAATGAGATTCTGTCTCCAAAAAAAAAAAAAAAAAAGTTGGTTTAAAGAGTTAGAATGATAGGCGATAGGTAATGAAAATCAGAAAAAAGCAAGGACAATAATATAAGGTTGCTTAAAAAAAGAAAATTGATGTATCACAGGGCATTAAACCATACTTTGGAGACTCATCTAAGATGATCTGCAAGACAGTGCTGATAGTTTCCATGAATGTTGTCTTACTATCATTTGAATGTCAATATTGCCTATAATTATGCTAATTTTTCCATTTCAATATTGGCATTTTTTTCCTTTGTCAGTCTTGTTAGAGATTTATCAGTTTTGCTTCTTTTTTTGAAAAGTCAACTTGCATTTTTTATTTTTCTCAGTTTTGTTTTGTTGATTGTATATATACTGCCTTAGCTTGTAGTGTGTATGTTTTTAAAAGGAGCCAAATAAGTTTTCTCAGTAGAATTGCAATTGTTAATTATATGAGGAACGTGTCTTGCATCCTTTATGTATAGAATTATGCTTCTGAACATTGCTAACTGACAAATTATGGATAACAAGCAATAAAAATTGAAAACTGAAGTGTGTCACACATAGTAAACAGTAACTTGTTTGGTATTTGAAGGTGGTCTACTAAACAGAAGTTATTCACAGTATCTGGCTTTCCCATCTAAATACTTTGCATGAATTTTCCACAATAATGTAGGTTATTAGTAAAGCCATGCATCTTCTATTAATGTAGTTTTGCTTGTAAAGTATAAACAACTAGTGTGGTATTGTTTCAAAATTATATATTAGAGACATCCTAGAACCTTGTTATGCCATACTATTTTATAAAAAAATATGGAAAGAGGCTTGGCGCCTGTGGCTCAAGTGGCTAAGGCGCCAGCCACATTCACCTAAGGTGGTGGGTTCGAATCCAGCCCAGGCCCGCCAAACAACAATGATGGCTGCAACCAAAAAATAGCC
>NW_003852411.1:19205493-19216411 GCF_000181295.1 Otolemur garnettii
AAAAAAAAAAAAAATATGGAAAGAAATAAGACGTTGTGTAAAGTGAGCAGATTTTGGAATCAGACATACTTGGCTTTGAGGTTCAGCTGTGTCCATTATTGTGTGTTTAAGTAACTTCGCCTCCATGAACTCTCAGCTTCAGATTTCTTCATTTGTAATTCAAGTATAATAAAGCCTACCTTGGTGGTGTAGTGGCTCACTTCTGTAATCTTAGCACTCTGGAAGGCCAGGGCTGGAGGATTGCTTGAACTCAGGAGTTCAAGACTAGCCTGAGCAAGAGTAAGACCTCATCTCTACTAAAAATAGAAGACATGTCAGGAGGCTGAAGCAGAAGGATCACATAAGCCCAGGAGTTTGAGGTTGCAGTGAGCTTCAATGATGCCACTGCACTGTAGCCTGGGTGACAGAATAAGACTCTGTCTCAAAAAAATTCCATTTTCTATAACCCATTGCTTATTTCAACTTTTCAGTGTGCTTGAACTAACACTTTTTTTATATATTTAAGAGATACAATGTGATACTTCAGTACATGTATACAATGTGTAATGATCAAATCAGGATAATTAGCATATCTACTACCTCAAACACGTATCTTTTCTTTATATCAAAACATTCAAAATGGTTCTAACTTTTAGAAAATACACAGTAAGTTATTGACTATGTTCCTCCTACAGTGTTGTAGAACACTAGGACTTCATTCTTCTATCTGGGTATAAATTTTTATCCATTAACCAAGTAGTTCCATCCTCCTCCCCTCCCTCCATTCCCTTCCTACTTCCTACTTCCTAATGACTGCAGTTCTGCTCTACTAATACGAATCCATAGGAATAAGAACACATGGTATTTCTCTTTTTGTGCCTGACTCATTTCCCTTAACATAATGTTATTCAGACATATCCATACTGCCACAAATGATAGGATTTCATTCTTTTTGTGGCTAAATAATATTCCATGGTGTATATATATTTTTTCTTTATCCATTCATCTGTTGATGGGCATTTAGGGTGATTCCATATCTTGGCTGTATTGTAAATAGTGCTACAATAAACATAGGTACAGATACCTCTTCAGTACACTGATTACACTGATTTCCATTCCTTTAGATAAATACCCGATAGTGGGATCATTGGATCTCTCTCTCTCACTCTGTTGGCCGGGGCTAGGTTTGACCTCTGGCATATGGGGCCAGCGCCTTACTACTTTGAGCCACAGGCGCCGCCCTCTTTTTCTTCTTTTTAAAGGGATAGTGTCTCACTCTGTCACCCAGGCTGGAGTGCAGTGGCATGTTCATAGCTCACTGTAACCTCTAATTCCTGGACTCAAGCAATCCTCCTGCCTCAGTCTCCTGACTAGCTGGGACTACAGTCACACACCACCACTCGCAGCTAATTTTTAAAATTTTGTGTAGAGATGGAGACTTACCGTGTTGCCCAGAATGGTCACAAGTTCCTGAGCTCAAGTGATCTTTCCTGCCTGAGCCTTCCAAAGTGCTGGGATTACAGGAGTGAACCATCATGCCTGGCCTTATTTTTTTTTAATAAGATTATTTAGTGTAATACACCTTAAAGTTTTGTGTCTGTGTTTTGCATTTTGCTGGGGTGGGGTGGGGTTGGTTTTTCTTACTCAATTCTGGATGTCTTTCCATGTCAGTGTATAAATTTATCTCATACTTTTGAACTGCTATATAATTTAAAAGTGGGGATTTTAAAGGGGGGGCACTCTTATTAGTAGTTCATGTGTTTTATTTGTTTGTTTATTTTTTGAGACAGTCTCGCTATGTCACCCTCCGTAGAGTGCTGTGGCATCACAGCTCACAGCAGCCTCAAATTCTCGGACTCCAGCGATTCTCTTGCCTCAGCCTCCCAAGAAGCTGGGACCACAGGCACCCACCACAATGCCTATCCATTTTATTTGTTGCAGTTGTCATTGTTATTTTAGCTGGCCTGGGCCGGGTTCAAACCCATCAGCTTTGGTGTATGTGGCTAGCACCCTACCCACTGAGCCATGGGCGCTGCTTAGTTCATGTGTTTTAAAAGCTAGTTGTTCTATCTAAAGTTTGTAAGTAAAGGAGAAATAAAAAAAGACGTGAAATTTTTTTTAATAGTGGTAGGACAAAGGCAGAGGAAGAGGATATGTACACTAAAAATAGAAGTGTGGTTGAAAATAAGTGATATTGGCTCGGCGCCTATGGCTCAAGCCGCTAAGGCACCAGCCATGTACACCTGAGCTGTCAGGTTCAAATCCAGCCTGGGCCTGCAAAACAACAATGATGGCTGCAACCAAAAAATAGCTGGGCATTGTGGTGGGCGCCTGTAGTCCCAGCTACTTGGGAGCAGAGGCAGGAGACTTGCTTGAGCCCAGGAGTTGGAGGTTGCTATGAACTGTGATGCCATGGCACTCTACCCAGGGCAAATGCTTGAGGCTCTGTCTCAGAAAAAAAAAAGAAGTGATATTGAGCTGGGCACTGTGGCTGATGCCTATAATCCTAGCACTCTGGGAGGCCAAGGTGGGTGGATTGCCTGAGTTCACGAGTTCGAGACCAGCCTGAGCCAGAGCAAGAGACACCCCTCCCATCTCTAAAAATAGCTGGGCTTTGTTGATGGGTGCCTATAGTCCCAGCTACTTGGGAGGCTGAGGCAAGAGCTACTTGGGAGGCTGAGGCTTGGGCTTGAGCCCAAGACTTTGAGGTTGCTGTGAGCTGTGACTTCACAGCACTCTACTGAAGGTGACAAAGTGAGACTCTGTCTCAAAAAAAAAAAAAGAAGTGATATTGATGAGCAGTAGACCCTCTGACAGTATAGAAAGCCAATACTAATGACCCAGAAGAGGGATCATTTTAGTATAGGGAGAGGCATAGAACCACGTAAATGTAGCCTCTGGGTGTTAGAGAGAGAGGGTGTGTGTGTGTGTGTATTGTGATAAGCAACATTAAGTTTTCTAGCTCTGGCACTTACCTTTACTGGTATAGCTTTGATTATATCACCTATATCGTCTAATATGGACTTCAGCTTATGAGGTAGTATACATAAAATAACTTTTAAAATGCAAAACATTGCATAAATGTGAATGTAGCTATTCTGTTATTAATGGAGAATTTACTTTAAGAAAATAAATTTAGGCATCTTATTCTTTTCACTTCATTGAATCAAACTAAGGACCAGAATTTAATCAAGATATGAATTACTGGCTCGGCGCCTGTGGCTCAACCGGCTAGGGCGCCAGCCACATACACCTAAGGTGGCGGGTTCGAATCCCCAGCCCGGACCCGCCAAACAACAATGACGGCTGCAACCAAAAAATGGCCGGGCGTTGTGGAGGGCGCCTGTGGTCCCAGCTACTTGGGAGGCGGAGGCAGGAGACTCGCTTGAGCCCAGGAGTTGGAGGTTGCTGTGAGCTGTAATGCCACGGCACTCTACCCAGGGGGACAGCTTGAGGCTCTGTCTCAAAAAAAAAAAGATATGAATTACTGTTTAAAGAGATTTTAGTAAAAAGTTGTTGTATCATTGTGCACTATATAGATCATCGAAAACTGTCTTTAGGCCTGTAATCCTAGCATGTTGGGAAGCTCAGGCAAGAGGATCATTTGAAGCCAGGAGTTTGAAACCACTGGGGACAACATAGCAAGACCCTATGTCTACAAAAAATAAAAAATAGGCTCGGCGCCTGTGGCTCAAGTGGCTAAGGCGCCAGCCACATACACCTAAGGTGGCGGGTTCGAATCCAGCCTGGGCCCACCAAACAACAATGATGACTGCAACAAAGAAAAATAGCCGGGCGTTGTGGCAGGCACCTGTGGTCCCAGCTACTTGGGAGGCAGAGGCAGGAGACTCCCCTGAGCCCAGGAGTTGGAGATTGCTGTGATGCCACGGCACTCTACCCAGGGGGACGTCTTGAGGCTCCGTCTAAAAATAAATAAATAAATAAAAATAAAAATAAATTAGCTAAACATGGTTGCGCACACCTGCAGTACTAGCTACGTGGGAGTTGGAGGTGCGAGGATTCTGTAAGCCCAGAAATTCATGGCTATGGTGAGCTAAGATCCCACCACTGCTCTCCAGCCTGGGCAACAGAGGAAGACACCATCTCTGAAAAGAAGAAGAAAGAAAGAAAAAGAAAAGAAAATTGTTTTCTGGTGTCTTGTTTACCTGGGTCTTACTGAAAGAAACATGAATAAGAGTCTAGCAGAACTCTGGCCTGGTATATATTTGCTTAAATGTTGACTTCATCTAATAAAAAATAAATGAGCAAGCCTCTGAAATCTAGATTGATTCTTCGAAAGTTAATTAAGATACTTCTTTTTGACCTTGTGCTTACAAAGTATGAGGGCTAAACATTATTCTTCAGTTATTTTATATTTTTCATAGTCTATAAAAGTCCTCTATCATGATACTTATTCAAATAACCATTATTATGTTGCTTTAGCATAATGTTCTAAGAAATTCTCTACTTTCTCTGTCTTGTTATTCATAGACCCATTTCCCATTTTGTTTCTTCTTTTTTTTTTTCTTCCCTCATTTGTAGTTTTTGGATGAAGACTTGAAGGTAGCTGGGAAATACAAAGGGAATGATTATAGCCAGTACTCTCCATGGTCATGTGACACCATCGGCTCCTACATTGGAACCAAAGATGCAAAACCAAAAGATGTTGTGGCAGCAGGGAGTGTGGAAATGATGGTATGTGTGATGGCTAAGCAATAATTAATACAAATCAAGATAAACTGATAAATTTTCTTCCATTGTAGTTTAGGCACAAATTGAGCTTTGCTTAAGAGTTTCAGCAATATTCTGTACTACGCAATTGAATTATATTCCAACTATATGGTTTTTTATCTTGTTCAAGTATAAATAGAAATCTTTTAATAATTACCTAGAGGAAAGAGCATTTATTATTTTTCTGTGCCAGTAGTGATTTCCAATATTGTTTAGGACCCAACTTAAATTATTTTATGTAATTAGTCAAGATCTTAGATTTCTTCAACAAATCAGTTAAAATTCTTTTTCACAACTCTGAAGTAGAACAAAGTTGAATTTAGTTAACAAGAGTAGTATTTGAATCAGAATTATAACTGCTCAGCTTCAAGTGAGCTTGGAGATGCTGCAATTTATTCTACTTGGGTTATTTTGTTTTTCAGTGAAAATAGTGTAACACCAATGTTTCTAAATAACCAAGCTTAAAATGTATGTCAATATTTCATCATAATTTCTTTTTCATTTTCTAAGAAATAAAACTTTCCAGGGCGGTGCCTGTGGCTCAGTGAGGAGGGTGTCTGCCCCCATATACCAAGGGTGGCAAGTTCAAACCCATCCTCGGCCAAACTGCAACAACAACAACAACAAAAATAGCCAGGTGTTGTGGCAGGCGCCTATAATTCCAGCCACTCAGGAGGCTGAGGCAACAGAATTGCCTAAGCCCTAGAGCTGGAGGTTGCTGTGAGCTGTGATGCCATGGCACTCTACGAGGGCAACAAAGTGAGACTCTGTCACCAAAAAAAAACAAAAAACAACTTGCCTTTGACACCTGTAATCCCAGCACTCTGGGGGGCTTAGGTGGATGGAGCACCTGAGCTCACAAGTTGGAGACCAGCCTGAGCTAGACTAAGACCCCATCTCTAAAAAATAGCCAGGTGTAATGGTGGGTGCCTATAATGCCAGCTACTCGGGGAGGCTGAGGCAAGAGAATTGCTTGAGCCCAAGAATTTGACATTACTATGAGCTATGGCACCGTAGCACTATACTGAGGGTGACAAAGTGAGACTCTGTCTCAAAAAACAAAACTTTCCAGAAGTCCCCCTATATGCACCTCTCTAATCTCATTTTTCTTCTTTCCTTCCTTCCCAGTATTCGCTATCCTGATTTTAGTGTTTAGTATTTTCATGGATAATGTTATACTATTTCTAAAGAATGTTATTTTGTATGTTTATAAACCTTAGGTAATTATATACTTCAACTTGCATTTTCACTCAAGATGTGTTCGTATTTATACCCCTAGCTCAGGTTCATTCATTTTAACTGCTTTTTTTTCTTTTTTTGGAGACAGAAATTCACTCATTTACCCTGAGTTCAGTGCCATGATGTCATAGCTCATAGCAACCTCAAACTCTTGGGCTCAAGTGATTGATTATCTTGCCTCAACTTCCTCGAGTAGCTGGGACAACAGGTGTCCGCCACAACGCCCCAGCTATTTTTTAGAGATGGGGTCTTACTGTGGGTCAGGCTGGTCTCTTAACTCCTAAGCTCAAGCAGTCTGCCCGCCTCGGCCTCCCAGAGTGCTAGGATTATAGGTGTGAGCCACTGTGGCTGGCCCATTTTAACTGCTCTTATAGGTGTTGCATGGTAACTGATTCCATACAATAAATATATATAAATAAATATATAATCTAAAAAATTTCATTTTTGTATTGGTAGACATTTAGGCCTTTTTTGATCTTTCTTTTTTTTTTTTGAGACAGAGCCTCAAGCTATCCCCCTGGGTAGCGTGCCATGGCATCATGCTCACGGCAACCTCCAACTCCTGGGCTCAAGCGAGTCTCCTGCCTCAGCCTCCCAAGTAGCTGGAACTACAGGTGCCCACCACAACGCCTGGCCATTTTTTGGTTGCAGCCATCATTGTTTGGCGGGCCCAGGCTGGGGATTCGAAACCAGCACCTTAGGTGTATGTGACTGGCGCCTTAGCCGCTTGAGCCACAGGTGCCGAGCCCTTTTTTGATCCTTCATAGTTATATGTAGTGCCCAGTGCTCCTTATGTATACACTTGAAAGTTATGCTTAGAAATGGTATTGCTGGCTCGGCGCCTGTGGCTCAGGCGGCTAAGGCGCCAGCCACGTACACCTAAGGTGGCGGGTTCGAATCCCCAGCCCGGACCGCCAAACAACAATGATGGCTGCAACCAAGGGATGGCCGGGCGTTGTGGCGGGCGCCTGTGGTCCCAGCTGCTTGGGAGGCAGAGGCAGGAGACTCGCTTGAGCCCAGGAGTTGGAGGTTGCTGTGAGCGTGATGCCATGGCACTCTGCCCAGGGGGATAGCTTGAGGCTCTGTCTCAAAAAAAAAAAAAAAAGAAATGGTATTGCTGGGTTTAACAGTATGTCTTGATGATTATTTTTAACCTAATATTCCTTATTAACTCTTACAAAGGTTTCCTAGGTTATTATATAGGTTTTCATTGATAAATACTTGCCCAACTCATTAATACCAGTATTTGGTAATTGGAAAGAAGACTTGGATGCTGATAGCACTGTAAATGAGTAAAGGATATCTGTAGCATAAATATGATTAGATGCTAGCCAAAAAAAGAGAGGGTTATAGAGGAGGAAAAGGTAAAATAAACCTTTACTTTTGGTTTACTATAGGGTAACTTTGTTTTTAGGTCACTGTAAGCCTCTTGCTGGCATGAGATGAATGGGAGAGTTAAGCAGGAAGACTTTTTTTTTTGTAATTGACTTTTAGAAAAGGTTATGATATTAAAGTAACAATTATTAGCAAAATAAAATTTATTTCTTTAGATCAGTAAAGAATAAAAAAGGTTGCAATCCAAAAGCAATAAAGGCTTGGCATCTGTTGCTCAAGTAGCTAAGGCACCAGCCACATACACCAGAGCTGGTGGGTTCAAATAAATCCTGGGCCTGTGGCTCAAGTGGCTAAGGCACCAGCCACATACACCTAAGATGGAGGGTTCGAATTCAGCCAGGGCCTGCCAAACAACAATGACGGCTAGAACCAAAAAAAGTAGCCAGGTGTTGTGGTGGGCGCCTGTGGTCCCAGCTACTTGGGAGACTGAGGCAGGAGACTCGCTTGAGCCCAGGAGTTAGAGGTTGCTGTGAGCTGTGATGGCACGGCACTCTACCCAGGGGGACAGCTTGAGGCTCTGTCTCAAAAAATAAAATAAAATAAAAGCAATTGAAAAATCTCCCCAGATAGGTGAGAGAAGTCTAACCTAGTGCTTCTCAAACATTAATGTGCATGCAAATTACTTAGGGATCTGTCTATGTATTTTTATATGTAATATATATTACATAATACATAGAGCAGGGTGGTACCTGTGACTCAAAGGAGTAGGGCGCTGGCCCCATATGCCAGAGGTGGTGGGTTCAAACCCAGCCCCAGCCAAAAAAAAAAACAAAAAACCGCATAATACATAGAGCAATAAATACATATTTTACACACATGCAGTGGGTCATGATATAAAATTTATTTCTTACTGTGGAGAATGGCCAAAGGTTTTAAAAGTGATGTTTTATCTAACAACCAAAGGTAATTAATGATTTTGTCTTACCAGTAAGGGCATTATATTCTTGCTTAACTTTAGTACAGAGCTGGAAGAGATTATGTTAGAGAGAAATGAAGTGGATTTCTTATTTTGCTTTTTATCAGAATGTGGAGAGTAAGGGAATGAGAGACCAGCGATTGGATCTGCAGAGAAGAGCGACAGAAACCAGTGACGATGACCTTATCCCGTTTGGAGACCGACCAACAGTGTCTCGGTTTGGTGCCATCTCTCGAACTTCCAAAACGATATATCAGGGTGCTGGCCCAATGCAGGCTATGGCACCTCAGGGAGCTCCCACAAAATCTATTAACATTTCAGGTAAGAATCTCAGAGATAAACTGATCTAGAGGATTCCTAATGTCTACATAGGAAGATTGTCCATGTTTCTCATTTTTTTCTCCAAATGGCTTGATTGCTTTTATTAAAATAATGCATTCTTATTATTGAAGAATTCAAACAAATTAAAAAATACAAAGACTGAAGGTTCAGTGGAAAAGAAACAACAAATATCAACATATTATTCCCATTTTGGTAGATAATCTCAAATAGCTGCATGTATATGCCTTTCGGATTGTGAGTACCTTAAAAGATAAATCAACCCTAGGAATTACATCATACCACAGTAGAACATTCTCTTACAGATTATAGTCCATATGGAACCCATGGTGGCTGGGGAGGTTCTCCATATTCACCTCATCATAGCATACCTTCTCAGGGACACTTCAGTGAGAGGTATGAGTTGTTCTTTTTATTTATACAAACATGTAAAGCACTTTAAATTTACTCATCTTTTCTTATTTTGTTTTTCTGATCAGTAATATTTTAAGGAAACAAAACTTAGAAATTTACTCCATTCTTTCTTTCTCACCAAAGGGAGAGAATATCCATGTCTGAAGTGGCCAGTCATGGAAAACCCCTTCCATCTGCTGAGAGGGAGCAGCTGCGACTAGAATTACAGCAACTGAACCATCAGATTAGTCAGCAGACCCAGCTGCGTGGACTAGAGGTACCAACCTTTAGATAACTTTTGTGTTCCCATGTTTGAAGGGTACTCAGAGATTTTAAACAGAGGAACTTTTGAGATACTACGAACACAAATCTTTAAGATCTGTTTCTTGGCAGTTAGTATCTAAGTATCCATTCTTCAAAGAATGGGTTCAGTCCTGGGACAATAGGAAACTTAGAATTTCTACTACCTAAGAATAGAAAACAGGTAATCTAAAATTTGCCAATAGGCACTTATATTCCCATATGGCACATTTAAGTTTAAAGTCAACAAATGCTTTTAGCTTTAGGATTTTTAAACATTTTTTAAAATTTCCTTTAATCCTTAGTTTTTGTGAGAATCTTCGATGAATAGAAGCTTAGAACTTTGACTTTAAAAACAAAAAGTCCTTGGGTAATAAGCATAATAATAACACCTTTTTTTTTGAGATGGAGTCTCACTTTGTTACCCTCAGTAGAGTGATAGGACGTCATAGCTCACAGCAACCTCAACCTCTTGGGCTCAAGTGATCCTTTTGCCTCAACCCTCCAAGTAGTTGAGACTACGGCGGGTTCCACAATGCCTGGCTATTTTTTTTAGTGACGGGGTCTCTCTTGCTCAGCTGGTCTCTAACTCCTGAGTGCAAGCAGATCACCCACCTTGACCTCCCAGAGTTCTAGGGTTTGCAGGCATGAGCTACTGCCCCCCTATCTTTTACTGTGCCTAATAGATGGGTTAGGCAGGTGGTATTATCCACCTTTTTTTATTGAAGGATATGAGTTTTCAGAAGTGAAATGTGAACCCTGTCTTCAAACTCCAAATTCAGTGTTCTTTCCATCATGCTGCCTGACACTTAAAAAACAGAATTGAATAATTCTCAAAATCCCTTAAGTGTTCCATAAGGAAACTAGGTTTTGTTTATACCATCCTTTACATTGGAACATGTTCTTTGAATATGTAAAACTGAAGACATTCTAGTGGGAAATACATTGTTCCTTTCTAGAGGAAGAAATAGTACTATTAGGACACTTAATCTTTGTTCTCTAATTCATGGCTTTTTGTCTTAAAATTACTAATTTCTGTCCAAAAAGAATATCAGTATTGGCTCAGCGCCTATGGCTCAAGTGGCTAAGGTGCCCGCCACATACACCTGAGCTGGCAGGTTCGAATCCAGCCTGGGCCCACCAAATAACAATGATGGCTGCAACCAAAAAAAAAAAAAGAATAGCTGGGCATCGTGGCAGATGCCTGTAGTCCTAGCTACTTGGGAGGCTGAGGCAAGGGAATCACTTAAGCCCAGGAGTTGGAGGTTGCTGTGAGCAGTGATGCCATGGCACTCTACCCAGGGTGACAGCTTGAGGCTCTGTCTTAAAAAAAAAAAAAAAAGAATATCAGTATTATCTGAAAGTTTGCCACATACTTAACTCACTGTAGTTAAAAGCCCCTGAACAGGCTCGGCGCCTGTGGCTCAAGCGGCTGAGGCGCCAGCCACATACAGCTAAGGTGACAGGTTTGAATCCAGCCCGGGTCTGCCAAAACAACAATGATAGCTGCAACCAAAAAATAACCGGGCACTGTGGTGGGCGCCTGTGGTCCCAGCTACTTGGGAGGCTGAGGCAGGAGACTCACTTGAGCCCAGGAGTTGGAGGTTGCTGTGAGCTGTGATGCCA
>NW_003852411.1:19216850-19231483 GCF_000181295.1 Otolemur garnettii
AAAAAAAAAAAAAGAAACTAAAAAGAGCAATTTAAAGCCAGGCCTGGTGGCTCATGCCTGTAATCCTAGCACTGTGGGAGGCCGAGGTAGAAGGATTGCTTGAGCTCAGGAGTTTGAGGTTGCTATTAGCTGGTCTGACACCTTGGCACTCAACCCTGGGGCAACAGAGTGAGACTGCCTAAAACAAAACAAAACAATTTATAACTAAAATGAAATTACTATTCACTAAATTTAAATCCCGTATTTTTTGCTTTTTTTTTTTTTTTTAATTCAAATGGTACTCAGAGAAACAGATGGTACCTTACAGTGACATTATTTTTATTACATATACCTGGTTGATAAGCTACTTAAGGCTGTGTTCTGGAATTGAGCCTGGTTATTCTATGCATGGTGTGAAGTCTGTTGAGTTGTGTATGTGCTTGGCTTTATGCACTAGGCTGTTAGTAACAGGCTGGTGTTGCAGAGGGAGGCAAACACCCTGGCAGGCCAGCCACAGCCTCCACCACCACCTCCAAAATGGCCTGGAATGATCTCAAGTGAGCAGTTGAGCTTGGAACTGCACCAGGTGGAAAGGGAAATTGGGAAGAGAACCCGAGAGCTGAGTATGGTAAGTGTTACAATGGGGGAAGGTGAAATCCTTCATATTGTTGTGTTACTAAATGCATGGCTGCAGAGTTTTAGTTATTTAGAGCTTGTTTTTCCTTATTCCTATATGGTATAGGTGTGTTTTTGTGTGTTAGGATTCTTTATTAACTTGTAGGTAAAACAAGGTAGTTAATGGAAGTTCTTAACTTTCTGATTAACATACTGATTAGGGAAGCAGATGGGATAGTCTTTACTATTTTTCAGTACCATTGTGTTATGTAAAAAGATATACTTACCAAGTAACATTTTAGTTTTTGTAGCCTTTAAGTTATTGATGAACCACTTCTTGTTAGGAATGAGACACAACCTGCACATTCTGTCCTATGGAGCTGTATCCATAAATATTCTTAGGATTTGCTTCATAGTACACAGACTTTTTTTTTGAAAACAGAGTTTCACTATGTCACCCTCAGTAGAATGCTGTGACATCACAGCTCACAGCAACCTCAAACCTGGGCTTAAGCAATTCTCTTGCCTTAGTCCCCCTAGTAGCTGGGACTACAAGTGCCCACGACACTCGCTATTTTTCTGTTGCAATTGTCATTATTGCTTACCTAGCCTGGGCTGGGTCCAAACCTGCCAGCCTCAGTATATGTGGCCAGTACCATGACCATGGTGCTACGGGCTCTGAGCCAGACATTCACTTTGGTACCTTTTTTTCCCCTTGAGATATGCTCATGCTTGTCAAGAGTTCAGTGGTATCATCATAGTTCACAGCAGCCTCAAACTTAGACTCTTGGGCTCAAGCAGTCCTCCTACCTCAGCCTCCCAGTAGCTGGCACAGCTGGGACTACAGGTGTACACCACTATCCCCAGCTATTTTTTTCTATTTAATATTTTTAGTAGACGGGGGAGTCTCAGCTGTGCTCAGGCTGGTCTCAAACTCTTGACCTTAAGTAAGTAGTCTTCTCACCTTACCCTCCGGAGTGCTAGGATTATAGGCATGAACCACTGTACCTGGTCCATTTCAGTAAATTTTCAGTCTTAGGAGATTAAACCATTCTCTTGGGTTGCTTGGTATTTGACTTTTTTTGTTGCATAGCTTCTGTATTTTTTCTAAGCAAATAGGGTATATAGTTTTTCTACTTTCATAAGTATGTCATATATACTTATTGTCCTTTGGCTTGCTTTTTCTAAGTCATTAGGATTTAAGGGGGGGGTGTTTTTTCCCCTAAGTCATTGTTTTTTTTTCTGTGAGACTTTTTTCAGGTTCACTTTGAGGCATTCTTTCCCTTATTTTCCAGCTTAGTGAGCAAGTGTTTTATACTTTATGTTTTTATGTATTTCTCTCTTAGTCTGCCTGTTTCTTTGCCCATTTTACAAAACTAAGTATGATTTCTGTATCATCAGTTTGTCTATATTATTTGTATTTGGTCTCTCATTAGGACCATTAAGTACATAACTTGTTTTATTTTATCTCCTTCTTTTTCAAAAAGGAGAGCCAGTGTTCTCTGGACATGAAAAGCAAACTGAATACAAGTAAGCAAGCAGAGAATGGACAACCAGAACCACAAAACAAAGTTCCAGCTGAGGACCTTACATTGACATTCAGGTAAAGAAAAGGAAGTTTTCATAGTCTCATTGAACTACATATAGAAAAGGAATATATATAGGCCAGGCACGGTGGCTCACACCTGTAATCCCAGTACAGTGGGGAGATTGAAGCAGGTGGATTGCCCTGAGCTCACAGGTTCAAGACCAGCCTGAGCAAGAATGGGCTACCATCTCTAAAAATAGCCAGGTGTTGTGGTGGCGCCTATAGTCTCATCTGCTTGGGAGGCTGAGGCAAGATAATTGTTTGAGCCCAAGAGCTAGAGTTTGCTGTAAGCTATGATGGTACAGCACTCTACTGAAGGCAACAAAGTGAAACTATCTCAAAAAAAAAAAAAAAAAGGTATAATTATATTATCTGGTCATACTAGAAGTACCACTATAAATATGATGTGATTTTTAAAAATCATTATTTTATGTACATTGAGAAAATATTTTTGCATAAATCTAGGAGTATAAAACTTAAATCAACTACCTAACACATGAAATTTTCTGGTTACATTTGCTTCTGTCCTTTGTTTCATAATTTATTTTAAATGTAGCCATTGATCTTTAAATTATGAAGGAAATACAGTAGAACCTTAAATTGACTAATTTTCATAGATTAGACATGCACCACAGGTACATATCAGTACAGCAAGCCTAGTTCCTGTGCTGACCACCTCCATATGTTGCCCAGTTTGTTACAGTTCCTTAGCTGGTCGATTGACAGAGGTTCTACTATATCTGCTTAATGTAAAAACAAACAAACAAAAAAAACCCCAGAAAATAAAAGCCCCCAATCTTAAATATGTTATATAAAAAAAAAAGCTGTAGAAAATTAAAAATTTTAGCAGAGGGTAAATTTAAAAATCACCTATAATTTCAATACCCAGAGATAATTAACATTAACATCTTAGTGTGTATCTTCTCAGTCTTTTTAAAGTATGTGGGCATTTGTGGTATTTAGCTACTTGCTGATTTTTACAAACCCACTACCCTAGTTTTTAGTTTAGTCTGTCATATATTCTTCTATAGGTGTGGAAGGGTACATATCAATTACCGTGAACAACTCTGCTATAAATAATATTACAATCACCTCTTTCTTTGCACATCCTTAATTATTTTCTGAGGATATTTTGTGTCTTTTGAATGTAGAGTCCTGAGTTGCCCGCCTGATGATGTGCAATGAGAATTTCTAATGTCTATTGATTTCAAGCGTAGGTTTTGGCTATTTTAAATCCATACATTATGCTGAGCTCAAAATTGTTTCTTATACTAGTAAATAAGCTAAATTAGGAGTCAGTACTTTTTCTTAAAGGCCAGATAGTAAATACTTTAAGGTATGTCTTTATTACAACTCTCAACTCTGCCCTATGGTGTGAAAGCAGCAACAGAAAATACGTAAATAAATGGGCAGGCCTATGTTCTAATAAAACTTTTTATAAAAATAGGCAACCAGCAAGCCAGACGGATGCCTATAATCCCAGCACTTTGGGAGCTTAAGGCCAGAAGTTTGAGATGACCGGCCTGGGTAACATGGACAGACCCCATCTGTTTTTAAAAAAAATTAGCTAGGTGTAGTAACGTACACCTTAGGTTCTAGCTACTTGGGATCTGAGGACTGAGGCAAGAGCCTAGGAGTTCAAGGCTGCAGTGAAAAATAATCATATTATTGCACTCCATCCAGGTTAACAGAAGGAGACCTTGTCTCTGAAAATAAAAAATAGGCTCAGCACCTGTGGCTCAAGTGGCTAAGGTGCCAGCCGCATACACCTAAGGTGGCGGGTTCTAATTTGGCCCGGGCCCGCCAAACAACAATAATGGCTGCAACCAAAAAATAGCCAGGTGTTGTGCGGACGCCTATGGTTCCAGCTACTTGGGAGGCGGAGGCAGGAGACTCGCTTGAGCCCAGGAGTTGGAGGTTGCTGTGAGCTGTGATGCTATGGCACTCTGCCCAGGGGAACAGCTTAAGGCTCTGTCTCAAAAAAATAAAATAAAATAAATAAAAAATAATAGGCAACTGGCTAGCTTTAGTTATGTATACCCTATGCCAAAACAGGAGGAGCTGTAAATTAAAATTTGAAAGCCATGTGTATGTTTTCCCATAGTACTAAATGATAGGCCCTTGTTTATTTTATTCTGCTAATAAGTCATTTTTTCTCTTTTATTAAAATTCCAACTACATTTTTTTAAATGTTAACAGTGATGTACCGAATGGATCAGCCTTGACACAAGAGAATATCAGCCTCCTATCAAACAAGACCAGCTCTCTGAACCTGTCGGAGGACCCGGAGGGAAGAGGAGATAACAATGACTCCCAGAAATCAGGAGTTACTCCCAGTTCTGCTCCCTAAACTATGAGGAGTTGTACTTTTATCTTCTGCTCCTAAACAATTTGTAGGGCATAGGGGTAGGAAAATGGATAACTTCTAAACTTTTTTTCTAAGAGTGGTCAGAGAAATCCAGGAAATGTACCAGAGGCAATGTGCACAAACACCACTACTAAAAACAAACCCTGCACATAGTTCACATTAATACATTTTTTTAATTTAAAGAAAAAGAAAATTAGCAGTATCTGCAAGCAATTCAGATTAAATTTGTTTTTGTTCTGTGAATGAACTTTATTTTAATAACTTTGGACGCCTTGGATCCAGGGCTTTAAAAAAAAGAAGATATTATATATACACTCTGTTTGATTAATTGTATGATCTTAATGAAGTAGGTTTTTCTTGTATTTTGGTATTATTACATACCCAGTGTATAATTCCCTACCCCCAACCCTTTCCAACTCTCACCACCCCATAAACTTAAAACAGACAAAAAGCATCAGCTCTTCTGAGAATTCTGTGGTGCTTGAGAAACAAAGAGACAACAATGAACTGAGTTATTAGAAAATGTGCAGCAAACCAACTTTTCCCAGAATTTTTTTTCTTTCTGGATCATTAGCTTCAATGATAGATATATTTTTCTTATGACATTGAAATGTTTTTTTAGGAGAGTTTTATTTCTTATTTTCAGCTTTTCAGATAAATAATTACAGATAATTTTTGAAGTCCCCATTTCCATATTAAGAATCTTTTGTATTCTCTTAATGTCATGAGAAAGCCAATTTCTGTGTTTGATTAGATTTGAAGGGAGATAACTTTAAGAATGAACTTAATTAGCACTGAAAATCCATGGTTGGTGTATTGCCTGTGTTCAACTGATGGCTAGAAATTTGGAGCTGTGCTTTCCAAATTAAACTTTTGCTGAAGACAGAATGCTCAAAAACCAGGACAGTCAAACCATGTCATAAAACTGCAATACGTCATTTGACCATAACAGTGAACAAAGCAACATTATTTTGAATGGGTGTTTTTATTTTACTCTCAAAACCTAGAAGTATAAAATAGAATCCCTCTATACTACAGCCCCTGGTTTTAAAGAGATTTGCAAATACAAACTGCTTGAGTCTGACGCATAGTTTATGAATTGATTACTTGTTGCTGCTTAAGCTCATCAGCATAAGTAGGTAGGAAATACCTTGGCATCAGTTTTTGTAGACTTGGCTTTCCAATATTGAAAATGTTAATTCGTGAGAATTTTGAAAAGAGGAAGACCTTTTTTATTATTTAATTCTGCTGCACATATTCTGATGCCACGTGTCTCGGCTTAACAAGGCCCTGTAAAACATGTTTAGTGGGGATCATTTTACATAGTTCCCTTCTCCATACCTCTATATTCTAGATTATTTTCAGTTTCTCTCTCTGGATTATACTACTAAATCAGAAAGCACTGGTTATGTAATAAGTTACTGCATTGCTTTGGTTGGGTAAAAACAAGAGTTTATATTTTTCTTGTTTCTTATTTTCTTAACCCTTAACTCCTGCTGAGGTTATAACCTCAGTCTAAGCTCTGTGTCCATCATACTGTTAACTGAAACAAATGGGGGTGGGGGTGGGAAGGGTAATACAGTCCTGCCATTGCCTACCAGTAGGAGAGTCCAAACAGAACACTCTTTTGAGTAGCAATTATTTAATTTGCCCAGTCAAGGCACCATGTTTATATACTATTTCACATTGAATTTGATTATGCCCTACAGACCTGGCTGGTCAAGGATTTGATATACACATATTGGCTTGGGATTCGAGCTTTCTTTTTTATTTAAATAAAAATTTATATATATATTATATATATACATATATACATAGCTATATCTGTATATATATTGGGTATGTTTTAAGGATTTTTTCGCATGAGCGCAGCTGTTGCGATAAAATGACTGATTGGGAGGTGGAAGCACTGAATGAAGGTAAGGCATTTTTTCAGTTGATATGTACATTTTCCTTCTTTTTTCTAAATATGCTTTTGTGTTTTTTTTTTTAATTGCTTATGTTTTTTTATTTCCTTTTGCTTAAAACCCTTCTACATTTATGCTTTAAATTCTTATTGTTTATTGGGAGAAGGAAAGAAACTTTTGTATGTCTGGCAGAGTCCCAAGATTTTTTATTTCTCTGCTTAACAATAAAAGGCAACATTGTTAGCCTCCAACCTTCTGTAGGCAGACTTGGGCAGATCTTACTTTTTTGAATGTGTCACATTATTCTAAATGTTGGAAGCACTTTGGAACTCAGAGTGATTGACTTTGTTGATGTTTAGCATGAAAGTGAAGTTTCATTTTGGGTATCTATTGATGAAATCCCTAATATCAATTTTTGTTACTCTTGTTCATATTCTACCTTCAGGTACACTTGTTCTTGCTTGCACCATTTTGATTTTGTGACATGGAGCAGAACAGGGATTAATTCATGTCGTATTACTTTTCTTAACAAAACCAGAAAAGCCACTGTGTAGATGTCTTTCTCTTTTTATGCATTTTCTTTAGGGGGAAAAAATTCCTAAATTGTATCCTGAATTCTAGTTGTATTCCTCCAAGGGTCCACACTGTAGAAATAACCTGGTTGGATAGAAAGGCAGAAGAATACTATATTATCCCAATGTGCCTATAATTTATCTATTTTAAATTGATTATTCTGCCTTACCTAATGGAAATTTTTGCAGCTTTCCTAGTGTTCACCAGTAGATTTAAGAATTTGCTAAAACCCCCAAACTATTTTTTTTTTCCTTTTTCTCTGTTATATGATCAGCCTATAAGATCAAACAGCCTATTTGGCATAACTATTGGACTCTTTAATTGTCTTTCTTCTTTTTTTATCAAAATCTAAAAGGTAGTGATTTTTTTTCTGCTTTCTAAATTTTGTTTCCTTAGAGACAGTTGAGAAATGAAACCAATAAAATGGAAAATACTGTTTTTATGCTTTCTACTTATTAAAATGTTAATTTCTTCTGAAGATGACTTTGTTTTTCACTGAATTCAAAAGCAAGAATTAGATATCTCAGATGAACATGAACACTTTTGAAAGGGTTAAAGGTAGGAGTAATAAGCATTGTATTTACTCTTACTTAAATAACAGGCCCGGATTTTATCATAGTGAGGATTTTAAGTACTTTGACTTATTCTTTGTTCAAGAGGTTTCTAGAAAAAGGTGGAAGAACTGAAAATAAGGCATCTAAATTTAGTTTCCTGTTTTACATGTAGTTCTTTTGTTTAATTTATAGATACTATCACAAAATAAGTCCATTAGCTGTTCTTGTATAATTTACAGAGGCTGAAGTGACCAAAGATCCACTTCTTACACTTTTCTAATTAAAGGAAAAATTAGTTATAGCATAGGTTTCTAATAATATTATTCAAATAGTAATAGACACTATTCCTAATGCCAACTACAAATATTCAGCTACTCAGAATGTATAAAAATTTGCTTGATACAGCATTAATGTGAGGTGATTCCCTTCTCCCATCTTATTTCCCTTCCCTTCTCCTATTCTTTCCCATGTATTTACTTTTTTTGCCTAAAAGACAGAAAATCGATATTTCTCATCTGCTACGTTGATTATATAACTCCATCAGACTTTCCATAGGTCTTCAGGTTTTAAGCTCAAAGTTTAATCATAAGTTTTTCCATGAACGTCTTTTTTTTTTTTTCTGGCCCTTTTTCATCCTACAGTTCCCCCTTGACTTACCCACTGCCCTCCCCAATCTGCAACAGTGACAGTTTGCTGCCTCAAAACAGAGCATTCAAATGAATTCGCTTAGCCAATAACTTCTGTGAAGTTGCCTTTTCTAATGGTGTTATTACTCAGTGATGCACAAATGTGGTATTTGCCCTACTGGTAGGCAAACAAAGGTCTGGTTAAGAATGATAACCTGCTGTTTTCTTCAAAGGAGAGCCAAAGACTTGTGCTTTACTCTGTTTTAGTTTTGGGGGAAGTTGTAGCCATTTTGATCGTGAACTTTTTAGTATTTGTGAGTTGATTGTACTGTGTAAGTAGATATATCTAAAGTTAACTATTAAAGTTAGCTAGCCTTATAAAATGTAAAAGTAATGGAAATCCATCAGTTTCTCTAAACCAGTAAATATCATCTTTTCTAATACTGTGTATAAACATTTGTTTCCTCACCCCTTGCTTTTTTTGAGATTACCTTGTTGTGATACATCTTCTGTGTTTTTATGGGGTTTTTTCCCCTTGTGCCTAAAGGACAATCTGCTATCTCTGTGATTAAGTCATGAGGCTGGATGATAGAATTCATGAGCATATGACTGGTGAGAAATTATTAACGGTAGTCAGTACATGTTCAGATTATGTTAACTTTCAGAGAAAAATGTTCCTTTTACTAAAGAAGTATTCAGTTGATGGTACTTACATACAAATGGTGGTGCAGAGCAATCTTACCATCATCTCTGTGTAAAAAAACAACTGTAATAATTTATAGTTCATTAAAAGGAATGGCCCAATTTTTAGGAGAAATTCATAACCTGCTTGGAAATTAACTGCAGTGTTTACTAAATTTGGTGATACACGGTTATAGTGTTGCAAGGTGATCTCTTTCTGAAAAATTTGCTCATCCTTTTCTTAAAAATTGGATAGAACTACTAAATTAAAGCAAATTGTACTTTCATTGTTAAGGATTGAACAAGCAAGCAGTCTACCACTGTCAAATCATTTTACCTGAGTACCCCTTTTACTGATCCGCATTCATACCTTTCTACCTTTGACAGCAGTGATTTTTATATTTATTGCTTCAGCTCAGCTTTATGAAATTTTCCTGCTGAAATAACTTAATGAGAGTTGTAGGTGGATTGCAGTTAATATTTTTAAAATTTCTCAATTTAGCTTTTATGAGCCACTTCAAAAAGAAAGCTACTTTTTTTTTTTGTCAAAAGGTACTATTATAGTAAATACAACTTAAGATTCGGATTTTAAAGGTGTTATTTCTAACTGCTAAAGAAGTTTTCACAAGTAATAGATTCTAATTGATAAGAAATACTAGCTATATTAATAAAGAATAAGAAACTGCTACCACCAGGAATAATAAGTGTGTTTTAATACTGCACTGAACAAGTGGGTAAAGAGTCCTTTGAAGTCCTGTTGTGATAAAGGAACTTACCTCACCACTGGAATCCTTGTTTTCAGAGCCTCTGGATTTTCAGCCAAACACTGAATTTCCCCTAAATTTCATCCCTGCGCAAAACATCCTTAGAATAACAACCTTTATTTTCACCAGAAAATAAGGCATAATAACCCAAGGGGGAAAACTTAAACCTCAAGACAATATTATGTCCAAAAATGTGTATTTAGGAAAATAAAATCCTGTGGAGTTTGTTGTCCTAATGTATATTGTATACTAGATTAAGTGACTTCTTATATTAAGGTCTCACTCTTTCTGCTTGGTTTTTGTTTGTTTTTGTTTTTTTACTCTAAGCAGGCAGAGCTCACAAGTCTTTGGCATCCATTTAGGTTATACACTCAGAGTCATCTTATAACTGGAAACTGTCAAGTGGTCCCCCACCTCAGTGTATGAAAGGGTCAAGAAAAGGATGGAAACAAACTATTGGGTGGATAATTGGTTGCCTGATTTTTTTTTTTTTTTTTTGGTCTGATGGTTTTAAATGGCTGTTTCTTAGTGTCATTTCTCATTCCCACAGTGATACCTGAACTGCTCAGTAAATTTCTGACTTAGAGTCATTCAAAGCTTTTGCTTACCATTTTTACATCCTCTGTTCAACTAAGACCCTGTCTTTAGAGTTAGTTTTTCCAAATGTATTGTTGCCTGAATTTTCATACTTTCCCCCTTTCATCCTTTCTCTTCTTCCCACTTCCTGGGAAGGAAGGGAACTTGAAAATTGTTCAATTTTATTCATTGGTCCATGGACCTCATTATCTTATTTGTGATGAATCTGTGACTTTTTGGAAAAAGTGAATGAAGGTAATGAGCCAAATCTTTGACCCACTTCAGCGTTTTCCAGTTGTGAGATTCCTCTGTGTGTGTGTGTGGTCTCTTCCCCTTGGTATCCCTGCTGTCCTTTTTCCCTGACTATGGTCAATTTGGTCTTTAGGCTCATACCAGTCTCCTGAGACATTCTGCAGTCATTATCACCTTTTTGGGTGGATTTTATTTTGTTTTTGTTTTGTTTTGTTTGGTTGGTTGGTTGTTTTTAAATAACTTTTTAACATTGATGCATATTTGCTTGGGATAGAGCTTATGTAATTTACCAATCGTATTGATTGTATGTGATTGTGCCCTGCAGAGGTATATTTAACAAAACAAAAATAATCTAGGTTAATAAAGGAGCCATGAGATTTGAGTCAGATTTTAAGTGACTTTATGAAATCACTTACAGTTTTGGATAGTGAGAATTTGTATCTTCTGTTCTTATAAATCAGTGCTAGACAGAATACCATTTTTTAAAAAGTTGTCTTGCATTTCTGTTTTTTTTAAAAAAACATTCTCTATTCTTTCTTACTTGCCTCACCCATTTAGAATTAAAATATATTCAGCCTTAGAGTTACATCTGATTTTTAAATTGCTGAATTTTGTGAAATGTTACTTTCCTTGTGAGGGAAAAAGTGAAGACAAATATAGATAATGGGTTGGAATTTCACAAGCTGTGAATAATTCCCTTGGATCTGACAAACTGTGAAATCTTATTTGAAGTCTATCTCTTGACAGTCCTTTTGGAATAGGAAAAAGAACCCTATATGAAATGGACTATTTGCCTCTCATTTTTAATCTGTTTACTATTTCCAATTTTTAAGCAAACCTTCAAAGGTAGTGAGGTGGAAAAAGAGAAAGAATAGTAAAAAGGTGATTAGGGCAACAGGATTCTGGATCTGAATAAGTACATCTTCCACTGGTTGCAGGTTTTTGAGATTAGGACCATGTTTTTCAATTTTGTATTATTTGTGTGCATGTTGTTTATATCAGATATGCCACATTTTGTTAAAATGCTGTTCCCTTTCTTTGTTACCTGGGAAACTGACTCAGCCTCATGTTGCTCCTAATTAGTGTTTAAGTCTCCCATAAGTTGCAGATAAAAGGATTTATTTTAACAAGTAGAAGGAGGTGATTCACCTTTTGGATTGTAAATATATGAAAGTGTCTACAAGGTCTTTATCTGCTTTCTGTCAGCATTTATATTAAATGATAAATTAATGAACAATGTGTAGTCTTTTTTGTAAATGAGTCTGTGCCATCTTATTCTAACCTTATTCTTACACCTTTTTGATAGAGGGGTTTTTTTAGGTGAAATATAAAGAAGAGGCTAATATGTGTCTAATAGTAGCCAATTTTGTGTAGGCATCATAGGAATGAATATACTACACTCCAAATTCGTTTTTTGTATACAGTGATTGCACATTAAGAGTGAAGATGGTGGTTCTGAAATACTAGCATCAGTATTCAGTGAGACTCTGTGGCTGTGTCTCTCCATTTTTACTGACTTCACCTAGTTGTCCTGAAATCCCCATTCATTAGTCATTCCTGGCAGTTAGTGGATAAGTGTAAGTTTATTGTCTTTTAGAAACCAATAAATAATAGTTCAATGGCACAAAGAAGACAAATTGAAAGAAATTCAAGAAATACAAAAATCAAGTGTTACCTATGGACTTTATTTGATCCTGAGTTCAACAAAACAAATATAAAGGACATTTTTATATAAGTCAGGAAATTTGATTAAGTATTGGGGTATCAGAGAATAACACAAAGGAACAATGTTTTTGTTCAGTGTGAAATAGCAACAGGGTTATATAAGAAAAAACCCTCACTATGTTGCCCTTGGTAGAGTGCTATAGCATCACAGCTCACAGCAACCTCAAACTCTTGGGTCTTGCCTCAGCCTCCCAAGTAGCAGGGACTACAGGCACCTGCCACAACACCCAGCTATGTTTTTGTTGCAGTTGTTTAGCTGGCCTGGGCCAGGTTCGAACCCGCCATCGTCAGTGTATGTGGCTGGCACCGTAACCACTGTGCTATGGGCGTCAAGCCCATATTTTTAAAAGATGCATAACTGACAATGACTGGAATTTCCTTTAAAATAATAACTATTTTTAAAATAATAACATTACCAATGTAGGTTATTTTGTCACCCTGCCAAAAGTTAGCAATTAGATGCCAAGGGAAAGGGCCATAGTAAAGAAATTCTAGAGGGTATGAGAGATGGTAATTGCTGCTGGCATCCCTGAATGATTATGAAACCTAGAGTGGGAACTCCAAAACCAGACCTGTCATCTTTACCTCTTACCTAGGTCTACTCCTAATCACAAGTAATAGGGTATTTACTTTCTCACCCCTTAGGCTGCAGCTCACAGAGACTGATTTGAATGTTTCTTATATGCATTAGTGCTTCAATTCCAATAACCAGCTTGTCTTCAATAATCAATTAGTAAATCCCTTTGCCTTCCTGCTAGGTGACTCATTCAGTTAATGGAACACCTTTATTTGGAACACCTAGCATATAAAAAGTAAACTTGCCAACTATTCACTGAACACCCACTAGCAGTACTTACTAATTTATGGAGTACTCTCCATATTTATAACACTCCAGGGGACAGTCAGGAGTTAAAAAGAATTATCTCTGCGGTGGCCGAGGTCAGCGTATTGCCTGAGCTAAGGAGTTTGAGACCAACCTGAGCTAGAGAGAGACCCCATCTCTAAAACTAGCCAGGCATTGTGGCAGGCCCTTATAATCCCAAGCTACTGGAGAGGCTGAGGGAAGAGAATTGCTTGAGCCCAAGAGTTTGAGGTTGTGAGCGATGACACTATGGCACTCTACCAAGAGCAAAAATGAGACTCTCAAAAAAAAGAAACAAAAAACTGTCTCTACCCTAAGGATCTCTGATTACAGAATTTTAAGATAGTTAAAAATCAATAGCAAGGCACTAAACAGAATTATCAAAGATGATTCAACCACAATTGTCTTCAAAAGAGAAGAGCAAGGAGCTATGAGACTGTGCCAGGAAGACAACCTTGCCTGGCTGGCCAGGCTTTCCAGAGGAAGTTACCTTGAAGGTAAGATTTGAACAGTTAAGGGAGAGTATGAAAGGGGTGTTGAAGACATAAGACTCCTGCTCAAAGAAAATAGAACGTGGGATTTTTTTTTTTTTTTTTTTTTGAGACCAAGTGTTGCCCTGGGGTTGAGTGCTGTGTTATCATCGTAGCTCACATCAACCTCAAACTCTTGGCCTCAAGTGATCCTCTTGTCTCAACCTCCTGAATAGTTGGGACTACAGGCACCTGCCACAGTGCCCAGCTATTTTTTTTTTTTGAGACAGGGTCTCTTGCTTGTCTCAGACTCCTGAACTCGGGCTCATTCACCTCGGCCTCTCAGAATGCTAGGATTACAGGCATGAGCCATGTCACCTAGCCTAGAATGTGTGAATTTTCTGCAGAAAGAGAGTCTGAACTGTGGAAATTGGAAGCTCATTGGAGCTAGAGTAGGAGTGAGTGGGTAGCTTGAGATGAGGTGAGACAGCTCCAGATCCTAAAGGCCCATAGACAAGTGTTTACATTTTATTCTGAAAGTAAAGGGTATGCAAAGTATGGTTAGCAGGGAAATGAAGGGACCAGGTTTGTGCCTCTTGGGAGCCAATCATAATTTCAAAAACAGAATCCTGAATGCTGTAATTTCAAATGTTGAAATCCTAAAGAATTAAAATGCCAAAAATAGAATTCTGGAAAACACTCATTTATTTATATCTAAAAGGGAAGGAGTTTATTTGAGAAATGTTAAAACACAACAGACTATCTCATAGACCAATTTCCAAAATAAAATAGGCAATGATCACATTTTTTTTTTTGTAGAGACTGAGTCTCACTTCACCCTCGGAAGAGTGCCATGGCGTCACACAGCTCACAGTAACTTCCAACTCCTGGGTTTAGGCGATTCTCTTGCCTCAGCCTCCCAAGCAGCTGGTACTACAGGCACCTGCCACAATGCCTGGCTATGTTTTTGTTGCAATTTGGCCAGGGCTGGGTTTGAACCCGCCACTCTCAGTATATGGGGCTGGTGCCCTACCCACTGAGCCACAGGCGCCACCCATGATAACATTTTTGCAAGCATAAACAGTTATGCTAA
>NW_003852411.1:19232068-19235922 GCF_000181295.1 Otolemur garnettii
AAAAAAAAAAAAAAAAAAAAAGAGTTATCCTTGCCATTGGCACTGTCTCTGTGATACCAGAATTTCATCTTCAGTAGATTCTTGGTCTCAGTGATTGAAAAATGAATCCACAGACCACAGGTCAGTGGTAAGACAGGATTTATTTATAGAAAAGAATACAAAAACACAAAAGCTCCTGGCAGAGAGAGAAAACCCAAGTTGGGAGAGAAAAGTGTTCTCTGTCTGCCCGGCTCACTGACTCTGGGCTCTTTGTCTAGGGGCATATATAGTTGCATGGGGCCCTTACATTTAGCATGACTGGGACAGTGTGTCTGGGACATGTCAGGGTCAATGTCTGGGTCACAAATGAATAGCTACAATCCCTTTCATTCCCAGGCCTAGGAAACTTACATGAAATTCACTAGGCCTAGGAAATGGGGGTGGGGGGGTGTTCCCCTGTTCAGCCACCAGTGCTAGGGGAGGGAAACCTAAGGTGCTGGTGCCTTCCCAGCAGTTGTCTGGCCCCTTCAGCTACTGGAGCCTACTGCAGGGAAGGGGGGGGGGACCTGCCTACTCTCCAGCCCACTGGTTCCTCTGCTCCCTGCCACTGCACCAACACTGCCAAGGTGGAGGCAGCTGGTCTGCCACCCCCAGCTCCACCAAGCTGGCTGGGGCACCACCTATCCTGTATCAACTCTCCCTCTCCAAGTAGAAACTCTAACTGCTATTAGGGAAAAGGACAAAGACTAGATGTAACTACTTCCTGCTGAGTTGGGCAATCCTAGGAGGAGCAGTTAGGGTTTCTTTAGAGGGAGAGCGATCCAGGGGTCCACGATAGAATCAGGTCTTGGACTGGAACTATCTTTACTGTGTATGGCTTGATGACATTTCTAGAAGAGACAAATTTGATAGCACATTAAAAGGCAAGGATAGAACAATGAGAGGAAGGGGTTAATTACAGTGTCAGGTTAGAAGAACAAAGTCAGTGATGTTAAAAAGAAAACTATATTAACATTTTCCTTCCTGTCTCCTAAACAGCAACTTGTTTTTTTTTTTTTTTTTTTTTGACAGGGCTGAGTTTGAACCCACCACCTCCGGCATATGGGGCAGGCTCCCTACTCCTTGAGCCACAGGTGCCACCGAAGCAACAAGCTTTGACCCCATACAACTCTCGGCCCTGTCTCCCAAGAGTATCTATCCTTGCTTAGTGTTGCTGTTCATACAAGGTATCAATTCCTCTGGGTAAGCATTTTTTTATATTACTTGATAATCTTTGTTTTCCATTTGGGAGGAAATTGAAGTACTGTATTTCCTGCTTAATCAAAATTACTCTGGACCTGGATTTCTTCAAACACAAATGTTTATTGAGTACCTGGTACATTCAAGGCCCAGTGCCATGTGCACTGGACATGTTCAATAAATATTTGCTGTTTTGATTTGATTTCCCTGAAGCCAAAACCGAACTATGAGGATTTGGACAAATTCCAATGACATGCTTTGAGTCTCAGCTAAAAGCTGCCAAATGATAATGCAGGATTTATTTCTATACACTTGCTAATTTCACTTCAATTAAAATGTTAACCTAATTGACTGGGAACCCAGGGGAGTTGTATACTCTTGTTTTTCTGTGCTAAACATTTTACCAGATTTCCATGGAAGGTTAAAACTTTGAGTTACTCAGTAACTATAGCAGGGGCTGGGCCCTGCTATTTGTTTCCTGCCAAGGTCTTACTCTTCAGCCCAGGATATGAGGCAATGGACAAGGATGGGTGGAATTACCATGGAACTTCCTAGTGAGACTAGAGGTAGGGCCAAGGAAAGAAGAATTGTATTTTTTTTATTAAATCATAAACACAATTAATGCATTTATGGGGTACAATATGCTGATTTCATATAGAATTAGGAACACTTACAGGCAAAATAACAACAGATACCTCAGAAATTCAAAAAATCCTTAATGAGTACTACAAAAAACTTTATTCTCAGAAATATGAAAGAAGAATTGTATTACCGACCTTGAAGGAAGTGCTAAAAAGGAGAGGTCATCAACTACTCGGTGCTTTCCTCCCCAGGGTTGCTACCCCTAAGGAAGCAGAGCACAGGGAGGACCTGTGAACTCCTGCCAATCTTGTCTCCACTCAGAATGCAAAAAAACAGTGACGCAGAGACATAGGGAATCCTCTTTGAAAACTAATTTTTATCTGATTAAAAATTTCTTTCCTTTTTTTTTTCTTTTAGAGACTGAGTCTCAATCTGCTGCCCTGGGTACAGTGCCCTGGCGTCACAGCTCACAGCAACCTCAAAAGTCTTGGGCTCAAAGCGATCCTCTTGCCTCAACCTTCTGAGTAGTTGGGATTATAGGCACCTGCCACGACACTCAGTTTTTCTGCTTTTATTATTTATTTATTTAAGGCAGAGTCTCGCTTTGTTGCCCTCAGTAGAGTGCCCTGGTGTCATAGCTCACAACAACCTCAAACTCTTGGGCTCAAACGATTCTCTTGCCTCAGCCTCCCAAGTAGCTGGGACTACAGGTGCCCACCACAACACCTGGCTAATTTTAGAGACAGGGTCTTTCTCCTGCTCAGGCTGGTCTTGAACATGCAGCAATCCACCCACCTCAGCCTCCCACAGTTCTAGGGTTACAGGCATGAGCCACTGCACTTGGCCCTTACTTTTTCTATTTTTAGTTTAGAAGGGTGTCATAGCAGGCTCCTATAGTCCCAGCTACTCAGGAGGCTGAGCCAGGAGGATCATTTGAGCCCCCAAGAGTTTGAGCTATGTTAATGCCATGGCACTGTAGCCTGGGTGACAGAGTAACTGTCTCAAGAAAAAAAGTCCTGGAAAAGGATCACTGAAGTATGCTTAAATTACCACATGAAAATTTGATGAAAAACAATATATGTGGATACCATCAAAGTGTGTAAAATATCCCCATGAGACACTTATTTAATAAAAATGGGAAAACTGGGTGGCTCCTGTGGCTCAAAGGAGTAGGGCGCCCGCCCCATATGCCAGAGGTGGTGGGTTCAAATCCAGCCCAGGCCAAAAACTGCAAAAAAAAAAAAAAAAATGGGAAAACTGTAATTTATAGCAGAGAAACTTAACAAAGTGATCAAAATTAACATTACCAGTAATAACATCATGTGCCTCCTGATGAGATACACCAAGAAGAACACAATATTATCCCTGTGCATTCCTGCCTCCCAAAAGGATAATTTGAATCTAAGCTTGAGGAAAGCTCAGATAGACACAGATTGAGACAGTCTTCAAAATTAACTGGCCTACAGCCCGCTGGGCTTGGTGGCTCACACCTGTAACCCCAGCACTTGGGAGTCTGAGGCAGGTGGATTGCCTGAGCTCACAGGTTGGAGACCAGCCTGAGCCAGAGCAAAACTTCATCTCTAAAAATAGCCAGGTGTTTGTGGAGGGCGCCTGTAGTCACAGCTACATGTCCTGTAGTCACAGCTACACGTGAAGCTGAGGCAAGAGAATCGCTTAAGCCCACGAGTTTGAGGTTGTTGTGAGCTATGATGCCATGACACTATACCAAGGTTGACAAAGTGAAACTCTGTCTCAGAAAGAAAAAACAAAAACAAAAACAAAGCAAAATTAACTGGCCCATACTCTTCAAGAATGCCAAAGTCATGAAGAAAAAGAACAGACAGGACCTGTTCCAAGCTGGTTAAGACTGAAGGGACATGACATCTAAATGCAATGTGTGATGCTAGACCAAGAAAAGGAGGGGGGAAAATTGATTTTGTTTTTTTATTTTTCGTGATAACTCAGTGGTTCCCAAAATGTGATCCAGTAACCCTCGAAGATCCAGAAAACCTTTCAGTAGGTGAAGTAAAAATGGTCTTTTTTTTTTTTTTTTT
>NW_003852411.1:19236919-19252967 GCF_000181295.1 Otolemur garnettii
AAAAAAAAAAAAAAAAAAAAGATTAATGGGATGATTAGCAAAATTAGAATAAGGTTTATAGATTTGAAAATATTTGAAAAAAATACTAATGTCCTGACTTCCTGTGATCATTTAAGGGAATGTTCTTGCTTGAATGATCATATAGAGTGAAAAGGCATTATATCTGCAACTTAGTCTTAAACAGCACAGAAAAATAATATCTTTGTACGTATGTGTCCGTGTGGATATACAGAGAATGAAAAGCAAACATGGTAGAATGTTAACGCTTGGAGGATCTGGGTGAAAGGCACACAGAATATTTTGTACTATTTTTGCAACTTTTATAAGTCTGAAATAATTTCACCATAAAAATTTTTAACTCTCCGTCTTGCAAAGTTCTTATAATCTTGTCCTCATCATCATCCCGGTACCCCCGTCTCCTGCCCCAGCTGCACTGACAGACCTCCTGCTTCCCCTTCTCCTTCCCTAATAGAGATTTCAGTCATGTGACCAGTGCCATTGATTGGGATGTTTGTCTTTATGGCTGGGTACTCCTCCTGAAGCACTGAAGACCTTGAGGGCAGATTCGTCTTTATATCCCTATGTCCAGCACCATGCTTGGTCATTTATTAAATGTTTGTTAATTAAATGATCCCTGTGACTCAGTGAATGAATGAACAAAGTAAACCACTGATGTCATAGCTCTTAACCCCCTGGCCAGGTAGTAGCTGTAAGTGTTCATCAGATCACCTGCGCCCCTTCTCAGGGTCTCCCAACTCCTATCGGCTGGAACAATAGTTCTCGATGGATGTCCCACCTCAGGATCTTTGTATTTCCTGTTTCTTCTACATGGACAGCTCTTCTGGAAGATGTTCATACGGCCCCTTCCCTCATTTCGTTCTGTACTCTCAATGTCAACTCATTAGGGAGGCTTTTCCTACCACCCTTTCTCAGATGGTACCACCCCCTATCACTTTCTCTCCACCTGCCCTGTTCTCATTTTCTCCATGGTGCACATGAACATCTGACGGACACATTATATTCTTATTTTGTATATACTGCTTCGTTATGAGATTACTGCATGTCTCACCTGAATGGAAGCCTCAGCCCTAAGAACCATGCCTGCTGGCACAGATAGCACTCCTGTGTTTGTTGAACACCAGTGGTTGAACTAGAGACTCAAATTGTCTTTTATCTAGAATGTCAGATGAGCCTCTAAGCATTCTCGGGCCCTTTGGGACAGTTCCCAGCAACTGTTCGCACCGTACATAGGGGTCCTCAAAGTGTCCAGGGTCTGAATCAGCCAAACACCTACTGTAGTGACTGAAGAACTCCCTAAAATTTGTAAGATTGTGACAACTTCAAGGAGTCCTTCATCAGAAGTCACTGTTCTAACCTGTGAACACTGTTGCAGCAATCCTTATGATGCTGCTTTTGGGTACTGAGGAAGAAGGAAATGTAAATAAACCTTCCCTTTATCCCCATTAGTTTAAATTTACTTCATCTCAGCAATAACTAGTAACAGTAACAACAAGGGCCGGTCACAGTGGCTCACACCTGTAATCCTAGCACTCTGGGAGGCTGAGGCAGGTGGATCATCTGAACTCAGGAGTTTGAGACCAGCCTAAATAAGCAAGAGTGAGACCCAGTTTCTACTAAAAATAGAAGAGCTATTGTAGTGGGCGTTGTAGTGGGCACCGGTACTCCCAGCTGCTCAGAAGGCTGAGGCAAGAGGACTGCTTGAGCCCCAGAGTTTGAGGTTTCTGTGAGTTATGACACCAGGACACTCTACTCAGGCAATAGAGTGAGAGTCTGTCTCAAAAACAACAACAAAAATACACACAAATATAATTTAGTTTGTTTACATTTCAGCAGTTGTATTTTTTTTTTGTTTGTTTGTTTTGTTTTTTGAGAAAGAGACTCAAGCTGTTGCTCTGGGTGGAGTACTATGGCACCACAGCTCACAGCAACCTCCAACTCCTGGGCTTAAGCAATTCTCTTGCCTCAGCCTCCCCAGTAGCTGTGACTACAGACGTCTGCCACAAGATTGGCTATTTTTTGTAGTTGTCATTGTTATTTGGCGGGCCTGGGCTGGATTTGAACCCACCAGCTCTGATGTATGTGGCTGGTGCCTTAGCCACTTGAGCCACAGGTGCTGAGCCTGCATTTTTTTTTTTTTAATTTGCTCCACATGTCTCCTGATCCCCCGTAGAATTTTGCTAAATGTTTCCCACTCAGCTCACTCCTGCATGCACCCTGAGGCCCCTGCTCTCATGTCCCCTTCCCATCACTTCAGGACTGAGTGGGGAGTGGGTGGGTCTGCGGGCCACAGGTGTAACGTCACGTGTCCTGCTCTCAGCCAGGAGGGACGCTGGACTGTCAGAAGCCTGAAGGTAGCAGCTGACTCCTCTTCTCCTTTGAACAGGCATTCTGCTCACTCTCTCTTGCTCTCTCTCACTCTCTCAGTCAGGTATTTTCTAACCAACTTTGACTTTATGAACTCATTCTCCTTTTCCTTTTCTATAAAGGTGAAGAGGAGAATGAGGGAGTCTGGGCAAGAAAGGTGGGTCTTACTTTCTCTAGGCCCGACTGAACTTTAGAACTTCTCTGCTAATTAAACAACACTGGGCTCTACACTTTGTTTAACCCTGGGAACTGGTCATCAGCCTTTGACCTCAGTTCTTCTCTCCTGACCAGCTCCCTCCCCCACCTCTGGAACCTCAGTCAGATTTAGAGGAAAGAATCAGTTTTCAGAGACACTGCCTCAGACTACATTATCTCCCCTTGCCTAGCCCTGTGGAAGATTAGCGGCCATGTATTCCAGTGGGATAGGGACCGTAGCTGCTGGAAAAAGGTAAGAAGGGTGAGCCCCCAGGGGTTTTCTGACTTCCGAAGGACTCAGAAGAATGCTCTCCAACACCTTTGAGAAGACTAGGCCCTCTCCCTTGTAGTTACGTCAGAGCCCTGTTTGGAAGACAAGTCATTTCAAGAGCTCTCCCTCCTGCCCCTGTCTTGGGGTAAGGTCTTTCCCTAAGCCACACCTGAGATCCTTGGTAAGAAACGAGGGGACATCTTCCTTTGTGTAAAGATGCTGCCCAGAGCTCCTTACGCACAGCAGGCCAGGGCACGCTCCAAGGGGGATCCCCAGAGCCGGCCATACATCTGAAAAGAGGGCAAATTTAATCTACGGAAACCTCCTGGCTCCCTTTTTGCTCCTTCTTCCACTCAGTTGCCCCCTATCCTCACCCTCCCCCCAACCCCCACCTCCTCCCAATATCGCAGTGACCTTTGACTAAAGGGCCTAAGCCCTGTTCCCTTTTCTGGAAGTGAGACCTGCCCCTCCCTCAGCACCACACTCTTTCCCTTCTGGCTCTGGGTGGTCATGGGAGGCTAGATGGGAGGTGATGGCTGACCACCTTGGTTTCTCTTTGTGCCTAACGGAGCTCTCAGGGCCTTCTCATTCTCCACTGCTTTTCCAGGTGTAGCTGAAGAACAAAGTAGGAAACAGAAGGCAATCAAGCCGGGGAAGTGAACGGCAGGTTCTCTCTCTCCTTCACCCTGCCTTCCAGATGTTTGTTGGTCCCCTGTTCTCTCCCACTCTGTGCCTCTGTTCTGGAAATAACTCAGAGTTGGCCTCAGACTAGGCCTTTGGCTTGGCGCCGTAGCTCAGTGGTTACAGCTCTGGCCACGTACATGGGGTTGGAGGGTTCGAACCCGGCCCGGGCCAGCTAAACAACAATGACAACTACAACAAAAAATAGCCGGGCATTGTGGCGGGTGCCTATAGTCCCAGCTACTCAGGAGTTTGAGGCAAGAGAATCGCCTAAGCCCAAGAAAGAGCTGGAGGTTGCCTTGAGCTGTGATGCTACGGCACTCTACTGAGGGTGACGTAGTGAGACTGTCTTAAAAAAAGAAAAAGAGGCTTGGCGCCTATAGCTCAACCGGCTAAGGCGCCAGCCACGTACACCTAAGGTGGCGGGTTCGAATCCCCAGCCCGGACCCGCCAAACAACAATGACGGCTGCAACCAAAAAAAAAAAAAAATAGCCGGGCGTTGTGGCGGGCGCCTGTGGTCCCAGCTACTTGGGAGGCGGAGGCAGGAGACTCGCTTGAGCCCAGGAGTTGGAGGTTGCTGTGAGCTGTAATGCCACGGCACTCTACCCAGGGGGACAGCTTAGGCTCTGTCTCAAAAAAAAAGAAAAAGAAAAAGAAAAAGAAAAAAGAAGACAAGGCCTCTTTGGTTGCCCCAACTCCCAGCCACCCCCACACCTGCCAAGCAGGCCATCTCAGTGAGCCTTTGCACTGTGTGCTTGTCTTTTTCTATCAGGAGAAAAGACAGATGCCCTTCCACAGACAGATGCCCTTCTCTACACCAGAGACTGTGAAGCAGCTGGAGGATGCCCTTGGCCACCCTATCTATCTACCAAAAAAAGGTTGTTTGTTTTTTGAGACAGTCCCACTCTGTCTCCCTGCGTAGAATGCTCTGGTGTCAGCTTACAGCAACCTCAAACTCCTGGGCTCAGGCAATCCTCTTGCTTCAGGCTTTCCAGGAGCTGGGGTGATGACAGGTGCCTGCCACAACGCCCGTCTAATTTTTCTATTTTTAGGAGAGACAGGGATCTTGCTCTTGCTCAGGCTAGTCTTGAACTCCTGAGCTCAAGAGCTCAACTCCTGCCTTAGCTTCCCAGTGTGTTAGAATTATAGGTGTGAGCCACCATGCCTGGCATACAACAAATATTAAGAGGGTTTTTTTTTTTTTTAGAGACATAGTCTCACTTTGTCGCCCTTAGAGTGCTGTGGCGTCACAGATCACAGCAACCTCTAGCTCTTGGGCTTAGGCGATTCTCTTGCTGCAGCCTCCCCAGTAGCTGGGACTACAGGTGCCCACCACAACGCCAAGCTATTTTTTGGTTGCAGTCTGGCCAGGGTGCCCTGGCACCCTTGGTATATAGGGCCAGTGCCCTAGTCACTGAGCCACAGGTGCTGCCCAATATTAGGAAGGTTTTGTTTGTTTTTAAATAAAGACAGGGCCTTGGTCTATTGCCCAGGCTGATCTTAAACTCCTGAGCTCAAGCAATTTTCCCACTCAGCCTCCTGAATAGCTGGGATTACATGTATTATAAGAGACTCTATCACTTTGTTTACTTCATTGGGTGTCCCAATTCTCCTGATTTACCAATCTCACTATCTTGGTTTATTAAAAGAAAAAAGTGGCTTGGCGCCTGTGGCTCAAGTGACTAAGGTGCCAACCACAAACAACTGAGCTGGCGGGTTCAAATCCAGCCCGAGCCCATCAAACAACAATGACAGTTGCAACCAAAAAATAGCCAGGTGTTGTGGTGGGTGACTGTGGTCCCAGCTACTTGGGAGGTAGAGACAGGAGACTCATTTGAATCCAGGAGTTGGAGGTTGCTGTGAGCTGTGATGCCACAGCACTCTACCCAGGGCGACAGCTTGAGGCTCTATCTTAAAAAAAATATATATATAAGTGAGATTAGCTTCATTTTCCTTTAATGAATCCATGTGGGAAGCTATTAAAAATTCCAGGCAATAAAAAAATAAATAAAATGGCTCAGCGCCTGTGGCTCAAGCAACTAAGGCACCAGCCACATATACCTGACCTGGCGGGTTCAAATCCAGCCCAGGCCCGCCAAACAACAATGACAGCTGCAACCAAAAAAAAGTAGCCAGGCATTGTGGCCGGCACCTGTAGTCCCAGCTACATGGGAGGCAGAGGCAGGAGAATCACTTGAGCCCAGGAGTTGGGGGTTGCTGTGAGCTGTGATGCCATAGCACTCTACCCAGGGTGACAGCTTGAGGCTGTGTCTCAAAAAAAATAATAATAAATAAAATAAAAATTCTAGGCAATAAAAAAGGATGAGGGCCTGAGCTAAGGCTGCGGCAATAATTAGCACTAATTGAATAGCAATAATTCAATTCTAATAGCAATAATTAGAACTAATTGAATTTGGTGTTTGACTCAGTGAAGAGGGTGAGAGGGAGAAATCCACAGTGGCTCCCAGGTTTCTGGACTGGGAGCCAGGGATGAGGATCCCTTCACTGAGTTGGAGGACTTAGAAGAAAAGCAGGGGTGGGGTGAGACTTACCAGCTCAGTCTGGTGGTATTTTACTAAGGAACTTCCAGAACTTCCAGCAGGAATTCCAGCAGTCAGTCTGGAGCTCAGTAAGGATTAGGATTGGAGCTAGAGATGTAGGAGTCTAGCACACGGATGTTACCTTTACTCCCTTCATTCCTTCTTTCTCCTCTTGTATTGCTGAAACCTCTGCTGTGTCAATCAAAATCCTTCCCATCCTTTAAGAGCAGGTTAAATTCCCTCCAGTTAGATCATCCCCACAGTGTCTGTAAGTGGCTCCCCCTACTGCTCTAACTCTTCATGGGTCACTAAAGTTTCTTGTCTGCTTTTCATGTATAAGGGTATTAGCTCACCAATAGGAAACTCTGCATTCTCTATTTTGCCCAACATGGGTCCTTGAGCACACAATACTTCTATTAACCATAAGTTGATTCTACATCCAAGCAAGTGAGACTATCTACTTGCAAGGAGCCCTCCCCCTGGCCACACCAGGAGGTCGAGTCCTGCGCTATCCTGAGGCAAGTTTGGTGGGCAGAGAGGATAGAGTGTCTCTCAGCCTAGCTTAACTCAGCATTCTGTCCCCTTGTAGGAAGGTGTGTCTTCTCCCCTTGCTGCTCATTGGCCTCTGGGGCTGTGTGACCTGTTATGGGATCCCTGTGGAGGACATCTGCATAGCCAAGCCCCGGGACATTCCTGTGAATCCCATGTGTATTTACCGCTCCCCAGAGAAGAAGGCAACCGAGGATGAGGGCTCAGAGCAGAAGATCCCTGAGGCCACCAACCGGCGGGTCTGGGAACTATCCAAGGCCAATTCTCGCTTTGCCACCACCTTCTATCAGCACTTGGCAGACTACAAGAATGACAACGACAACATTTTCCTGTCACCCCTGAGTATCTCTACAGCTTTTGCTATGACCAAGCTGGGTGCCTGTAACAACACCCTCAAGCAGCTGATGGAGGTACAAAGCAAAGACCTTCTGTCTAACCTTCCTAGGAGCATCTTCTGGCTTCCACGGGTCCAGTGACTCCTAAACCAACACTATAGGTCACCAGGAGAGCTCATTATAGGTTGTGATTCCCTTTGAAAACCAATTTTTTTAAAAATTAGGCAAGGAATCCCTACTGGGTTTTCAGCTCTGTAAATCACTTGGGCTACCTTAAAATGGAAGAATGCCTGTGTCTCTTCCAACTTCTCTTTTTAGTCATTCTTTCATTCATGCCTGTATGTATTTATTCCTTTGATCATTCGTATATTTACTCATCCAGCACCTCCTCTGTGCCAGGCAATGAGCTAGGTGGTGGAAATTCCCAGTTCCTGCCCTGGCAGTGGAAGGGGAACTTACCTTCTGGGGACCTCAGGCATATGGGCTCTTGCAGATAAAGATTCTAGGATTCTGTGTTGAGACCTGGAGTCCAGAGAGGCCACAAGAAGACTGAAGGATACGGGAGCATTTTCTGGCTCTGGGAAGTATTGATCATTTCTGATCAGTGGCTTAGTTCCCCCTCCCCTTTTTTGTGGAGGAGAGTGGGTCATGATAGGAAGAAATACCAGGGATTAAGTAGCCATTAATACCACTCTAATAAGTCATGGATGGAAATACTAGATCCTCAATCTGCCCTTGGTTGGGTGTCTGGCAGTCTTTCTTCAGTTTGGACCACACTGTGGCAGCAAAGGTAATCAATAGAGAGGTATAAGTTCCCTCAGCATGGTACACAGTGCTTACTTGGATCTCAGACCCTAAGGTCTGTGGGTCCTGAGGATTTTCTGCTACTCTAGAGGCCACTTTCACTGAACTTCACCTTTGCTCAGTCTTCTAGGACAAATTAACCCAGTTTACTTCAAAAGGACACTGTAGCTTTAGAAACTCTTGAGCCACATAACACTGCCTTCTCTGTGCCCGTCAGTAATCTACATATATGTTGGTATTGATCTCAAAGCACTTCCATATCCCCCATGTTTCTGTACCAAACTGAGATTTTAAATGTGACCCTTCCTAAGAGAATAGAAACAGAACACTGTTTCCAAACCAAGCATGCCCTTTAGGTCCTCCTCTCTACAAAATCTTCCAATACAGGATGCTGTGTACTGGAAAAGTGGGGTAGGGTTCTTTGGAAAAAAGAGAAACTTGGTCAAAAGCATGATCCAAAAAAAATTACATGCTGAAGGGAGGGTGCCATTTTGCCTTTTGGGAATGGGGGCAGGATTAGAGTTTTAAAGGCTGTGACTGGCAGAGATAATCTTTAAGTCCCTTTCAACCCTGAGACTCTTTGATTCTGGGCCTGTTTGATCCCTTATTGATTAGAATCACTCTTCTCCTTTCTCACCTCTACTACCAGTATCTCCAAGAGCAGCTGGCCCCCGTAGATGCTGTAAAGTGTAACAAACTTTATGTCCCTCACAAGAAGGGACATTGTCCTGAGTCCCCTGTCTGTCCAGAATCTCCAAGAGGACCTTTCCTGTTCCAGCAGGAAGACATCTGTGTGTTGGTCTAGAGCCCTTTAGAGGCTTGAGATGGATGGCATCCCAGTCCCTTTCTTTTTCCCTTCATCCTTCCTACCATTTATTCTTTTACCCATTTATTCATTTTAAACACAAGTTGAACATTTATGCTGTGCCAGGCACTGTGCTTGAAGGAGCTCACAACTGAGGTGGCTGCTGGTCAAGGGCAGACTGACGCTATGCCCACCACCCACGTGAGCTGGGCTGCCCACCAAAGCCACAACCATTTTCTTTTTTTGTTTCCTTTGAGATAGAGTCTCACTATGTCATCCTCTAGAGTGCCATGGCGTCACAGCTCACAGCAACCTCAAACTCTTAAGCAATTCTCTTGCCTCAGCCTCCCAAGTATTTGGGACTAAAGGAGCCTACCACCATGCCCAGCTATTTTTTGTTGCAGTTGCTTAGCTGGCCTGGGCCAGGTTCAAACCCGTGACCCTCGGTGTATGTCGCTGGCGCTGTAACCACCGTGCTACAGGCACCAAGCCTACCACAACCATTTTCTTTTGGCTTCTATAGGTATTTAAATTTGATACCATATCTGAGAAAACATCTGATCAGATCCATTTCTTCTTTGCCAAACTGAACTGCCGACTCTATAGAAAAGCCAACAAATCCTCCAAGTTGGTATCAGCAAACCGCCTTTTTGGAGAAAAATCCCTTCCATTCAATGAGACCTACCAGGACATCAGTGAGGTGGTGTATGGAGCCAAGCTCCAGCCCCTGGACTTCAAGGTGAGTTGTAGATGTTATTCCTAACCCCAAAGTTTTTTCTTTCTACTCAGAGACTGAGAAATAGGGTCCAAATCAATACTCTTATGCTAGCTAAAAATTGGTGGAGGGCTGCCTGTTAATCAGAACCTGTGGAATACTTACTCTTACTTGAAACCTGAGAAATCTAGAATACCTATGCTCCAGATTGTAGCAGTTGCTCTGGAAATGTGGTGTAAATGATCAATTCTTAATTTCTTTTTCTTTCTTTCTTTTTTTTTTTTTTTTGGTCAGTAACAAACACAAGCATTGGGGGAGTTTATTTTCCACTTTCAAAATAATGTAAATGTTCCAACTAACAAAATCAAACTGGCTGACTGGTGTTAGATTTTCTACTACATTCTAAGAGCCATTTCAAGTATAATACAATCTATCTTTCTTTTTTTTTTCTTTAGACAGTCTCACTTTGTTGCTTTTAGTAAAGTGCTGCAGTGTCATAGTTCACAGCAACCTCAAACTCTTGGACTCAAGCAATCCTCTTGCCTCCATCTCCCGAGTAGCTGGGACTATAGGCGTTCACAACTCCCAGCTATTCTTCGAGATGCGGTCTCTCTCTAGTGCAGGCTGGTCTCAAACTTCCTGAGCTCAGGCAATCCACCCACCTCAGACTCCCAGAGTGCTGGGATTACAGGTGTGAACCACCTCACCCAGCAATTCTTCATTTCGTTCACCAACTTCAAAGATTTACCAAAGGGTATTCTGAAGGTGCCAGTCCTATAAACAGTTACCATGGCCAGATAAAATTAGTGTACGATGCATGGAGCACACAAGCCCTAGCAAGTGTTCTGAGAAGTTCTGCGACAGAGAATCTGTTGGCTTGTTTCCATCAGCCTTTCTCAAACTTATTTGACCTGATGGGCGTTTCCCTCCTCTTCCCAGCTGCCCACCCCCACCATCATTCATGGCTTTCCACTGAGCATGTTTTGGAAACTCTACTCTTGGGAGCTCAGATTTTTTTCTGACGTTAGAGAAGATAATATTTTATCTTATTTTTCCCAGAACTATTTACTCCTTTCTTCCTTTCAGTTCCTTTATTTCTTCCTATTGCTCTTCTTTTTTTCTCCTGATACTATATGAAAGATTCATGGCACCATATCAGATATGTGAGATTTCTCTAGTTTGAGTTAGAGTGATGGCTTCTTTTTTTTTTTTGACGGAGCCTCAAGCTATCCCCCTGGGTAGAGTGCCATGGCTTCACAGCTCACAGCAACCTCCAACTCCTGGGCTCAAGCAAGTCTCCTGCCTCAGCCTCCCAAGTAGCTGGGACCACAGGCGCCCGCCACAACGCCCAGCTATTTTTTTTTTTTGGTTGCAGCCCGGCCATTTTTTGGTTGTAGCCATCATTGTTGTTTGGCGGGCCCGGGCTGGGGATTTGAACCCACCACCTCAGGTGTATGTGGCTGGCGCCTTAGCTGCTTGAGCCACAGGCGCCGAGCCGAGAGATGGCTTCTTAATCAAATGGTGGGAAAGGGCAGAAAGATAAAGAATAAAATAAGTGCTACATGGGGAAATGGAGAAACCAGTTGAATAGCACTGGTTCATCAAAACAGTTGAACAGGTGGGTAGGTTTTCCTCTTGTTCTCTTCAGGAAAATGCAGAGCGGTCCAGAGTGACCATCAATGAATGGGTAGCCAATAAGACTGAAGGCCGTATCACTGACGTCATTCCTTCAAATGCCATCGATGAACTCACTCTTCTGGTATTGGTGAACACCATTTACTTCAAGGTATGCAAAATGGCTCCGGAGACCCCAGGGACTTTCTCTTGCTATTTGGCTTACCCTCTTTCACACCATCAAGTATGTGTTAGGTAGATCCCTCTGACAAATGGTCCATGCATGGTCTAGGCAGAAATATAAATTTGCTGAGATCCCAGAACCTTTAGAATCACTGTGGCTGGACTGAGGTCCAGGGGAGTCTGTTAGTGTTCCCAGGCTTGGGACACAATGTGCACACACACAAAGCCAGCGCATCTAGCTGCAAGGTGTTTATGGTGACAAACTCCCCTGGGTGTCACAACTTCTATGTGACAACCTCTCCTGTCAACTCCATTTTGTTTTTGTTTTTGTTTTTTTTTGAGACAGAGCCTCAAGCTGTCCCCCTGGGTAGAGTTCTGTGGCATCACACTCACAGCAACCTCCAACTCCTGGGCTCAAGCAAGTCTCCTGCCTCTGCCTCCCAAGTAGCTAGGACCACAGGCGCCCGCCGCAATGCTGGCTATTTTTTGGTTGCAGCCGTCATTGTTATTTGGCAGGCCGGGGCTGGATTCGAACCTGCCATCTTAGGTGGATGTGGCTGGCACCTTAGCCACTTGAGCCACAGGTGCCGAGCTGTCAACTCCATTCTGAAAACTAGAGCAAAATGATGGCGTCTCTTTGAAAATCCTCAGTGCTGAGATTTTCCCCATCATCTGGAGTAGCTTCTACAGTGACACAAAGTTCCCCTTGCTTGAAGCTTCTGAACCTCCAGGTGCCAACCTCATCTTAGACTCAGCAGAAGCCCTTTTATTTGACCATGTAGATGGCCTTTGTCTTCTTCCGAGGGAAGTGTTGTAAAGACTCTTTGAACTTGATTCCATTTGGGAAGCAGAAGGAGGAAGGTACTGGAGATAAACAGGTCACTGATGCCCAGGAGGACCACCAGGTGGAGTTGTGGCATCTCTTGCCCATCCTGGGAAGTGCTCCCTGTGCATTCTTCCCTCCCTCTTGGACCAGGGACTTAGCCAGTCATCGCTATTATCAGTTACTCTGTCTCTTGGGATTTCCCTTTCTCCAAGAATAAAGTTGATTGTGTTCGCACCACATCTAATTCCCTTTACAGTTTGCAAATGAGACCGTGGACCATTGGGACAGATAACTTAGTTTTAAGTCCCAGCTCTTAGTCCATTTCCAAGTGTGGAAACTTGAGTGTGTTACCTGAGATCTTTCTATGACCAAATTTCTGCATCGATAAAATGGTAATAATGGTGCATCTACCTCTGAGGGTTCCTGAGGGGAATGAGTGAGTGGATGCATGTAAAATACAAAGAGTTAAGTCATGGCACAGAGTGAACATCCTATAAATATCAGCTATCACCAGCTCCTAATTTTACAGATGAGAAATCACCATGAGGAAGAGTGAAGTGACTTGTCTCAAGATCAAAGAGCCAGAAAGTGATAAATGGTAATTTTCAAAAAGCCTTATGGCTCAGAGTCCCTCCCACTTTGAGCAGAAAGTCAGGACACTGCCTCTGGCTGGCAGGGCTTCCAGATGACCTCCCTGGGATCTGGCTTTTCTGTGTCCGGCTTTTATTCTTCCAAGGCAGAGCCCAGAACTTTGGAGGCTGGCTCCGGAAACAGAGGATGGCAGGAGGCAGACAGCAAAGGGCAATTAGATTTAGACTCATGAAGAGACTTGCATGGAGGTGTATAGGTTGTTCTTGGTTTAGTTTTTATTTTTCTGATTATAAAAGCAAATGTTCACTGCTATAAATCTGGGAAAAACAGGAAAGTACACGGAACAAAACCCACTCATAATTCTGTCGCTCTGACACAGTCATTATTACCCTTTTCATGCATATTCCTCTAATCCTTCTTCCTAATAATTATACTTAAATATAAATGTAATAATATAATATGAATATGTCCTATGTCAATGAATATTCTCCTGTGGATGTTTTTGTCTTCCTTTGTGAGTTTCTGACTTGGTGTCTTCTTTCAGGGCCTGTGGAAGTCAAAGTTCAGCCCTGAGAACACGAGGGAGGAACTGTTCTACAAGGCCGATGGGGAGACGTGCTCAGCGTCCATGATGTACCAGGAAAGCAAGTTCCGCTACAGGCGTGTGGCCGAAGGCACCCAGGTGCTTGAGTTGCCCTTCAAAGGTGATGACATCACCATGGTGCTTGTCCTGCCCAAGCCTGAGAAGAGCCTGGCCAAGGTGGAGCAGGAACTCAGCCCAGAGCTGCTGCAGGAGTGGCTGGATGCCCTGGAGGAGGTGATGCTGGTGGTCCACATGCCCCGCTTCCGCATCGAGGATGGCTTCAGTTTGAAGGAGCGGCTGCAAGACATGGGCCTCATCGATCTTTTCAACCCTTCAAAGTCCCAACTCCCAGGTTAGTAGAGGACAGAGTTTCCTACTCTCTCTACCTCTGCGGTGGTCAGACCAAAAGTGGAAGCATTGGAGACAGAACAGAAAAGGGCAACAAGTCAGGACACCTGGATTCTGATCCCAGTTCTACTGCTTATTTTCTGGAAATCCCTTTCCCTTTTAAGACCTCAGTTTCCTCTTCTGTAAGAGTGAGTTTGCTCTTGGATCTTCATAGGCCCAGCCAGCCCTGGCACCCTATGAGTCTGCATCTGATAGAGGAGAAGGGTCTATTAGAAGAATTTGGAAAGGCACTGGAATAGAGAGGAAGAAGACATGTTCAGATCTGGGGACACCTGGTCGTCAGGCATAGCTGACATTTAATAGCCCCTTGCTTGACATTCCAAAGGGCTCATGTGCTTTCCTTAAGGTCACTTGGACAGAGATAGGCAAATGTCTCCCAGTTGTGATACCTCAGTTGTCATTAAAAAATAGACATTAAAATATCTTTAAAAAAAACACAAATTTACAATGATAGGGAATTGGATTTATCTTTTTAAGTAAAGGAAAGGGTATACTTTAATCTTTATTTACAGGACACTGCAAGATACGAAATTCCACATAGAAATAAGAAACCCTTTCAGAAGACAGGCTGTATACACTATGTACAGTTTGGAACTGTTGAAGTATAGTTTTGTTGTAAAAAGTGTGGAATTGGATTTATCTTTACTGGACTATTTTTAAATTAGCTCTGAAACGAGAAATGTTGTGACCCTGGAAAGAGAGATGTTCTAGATGGAGTGAGGTTTTCTTCAAACACAGAGTTCCATCCTCCTCACATCCTCAAAGACACTTGACATTCAACCCCCAGATATCAGGCTGAAGAAGTCCAAATTCACTGTAGGAGCTATCATTAGGTGAAGGTTTCTATTTTTTTCTTTCTTTCTTTCTTTTTTTTTTTTTGAGACAGAGTCTCACTCTGTGTCCTTGGTAGAGTGCCAGGGTGTCATAGCTCGCAGCAACCTCGAACTCTTGGGCTCAAGAGATCCTCTTGCCCCAGCCTCCCGAGTCTGGGACTACAGGCACTTGCCAGAATGCCTGGCTAGTTTTTCTGTCTTTAGTAGAGACTGGGTCTTGCTTTTGCTCAGGCTGGTCTCAAACTCCTAAGCTCAGGTGATCCACCTGCCCTGGCCTCCCAGAGTGTTAGGATTACAGGCGTGAGCAATCATGCCTGGCATCTTCTATTTTTCAATAAAGTCACAAAGACCTCTTCAGTCAAACTGAATTCCTGTCTGTGAGCTGATGCCAACTTTCTCCCGATTCACAGAGGCTTCTTTACTTTTCCTTCTAGGTATTGTTGCAGAAGGCAGGAACGATCTCTACGTCTCTGACGCATTCCATAAAGCATTCCTTGAGGTGAGCACCCTTCCCTGACTCCACTTTCCCTATGTTGCTTTCCTACCACTTTATTATTCCATATATCAGTATCTCATGAGATTTGTAACTTTGGAATTCTTGCTCCACTAGCTCTTACGGTGTAGAGAGCAGATGTGAACAGCAGGACACAACTTTGGAAAAGGCTTATTTCCAGTGCCCCTCAGATTCCAGGCCCGTAGTCCTCTGAGGACTACTGCAGCCCTGCCCTGAAACCCTCATGGTCTGATTGTTTTACCCCTGCCTCCCCACACATACACCACCTCTTCTGCAGCTGGACAGGTGGGAAAACAAGCATTTAGAGGGTGATATAGGAAAAGGAGCCAGCAAAGGCCGCTATGAAGGAATTCAGAGCTGGAGGAGAACCAGGAGAACACAGGGTCATGGAAACCCAGGGAGGAGTTTAAAGAGAATGGAAAGTATCTAGTAAGAAGACTGGGTGTGTCTGGTTTACCCTTCCCTGAAGACAGAACAGGGCACGCACATTGCTAAGTATGATGGTTGAAAAGCACAGGGAAGGTAGGAAGGGGGAACTGGTGAGGGTGGATCAGTGTCTAAGGAGACCTAGATAGAGCACTAGACTTCACTGCAGGAAACAAAGGTGGCCAAATAAATGTATGCCTTTCTCTTAGGAGAGGAACAATGCCCACTTAGGTCTGAGAAGTCTTAAATGAAGAAAAGAGCTAAGTGTTGTTAACCTAGCGTTCCCCCAACTGAGGTGTGTGAGGAACCCTGTGTTGGAGTAATAGCCATGTCCAACCTATGGAACTTTTGATTCTCAAGGGCTCCACTATGGACCAATAGCATTAGTTACCAGGGGAGTTTCATCCTTGGAGATTCTGGGATGGGACCTGAGAATCTGAACATTTATAAGGCTTCTCAGAGGAGGCTGACAAACAATGAGATCTTGGAACCACTGGTGCAGGCTACTTTCTGGGGTAACCAGGCCATGAGGGAAAGGAGAATATATAGGTCAGGGTCAGAGAGTTCATAGGACTAAGGAAATTGCAAAGAAAGAAGATCATAGTCAAGGAGAAAGTTTCAGAACCTGGTGCTAGTAAATATAGTTCCAGGGCTCAAGCCTAGTGGGAAATGTTTGGTTTGGAGGAAAGTGGAGGGGTCTGGCTGAGCGCCTGTAGCACAGTGGTTACAGCACCGGCCACATACACTGAGGCTGGTGTGTTCAAACCCAGCCCAGGCTGGCTAAGCAAC
>NW_003852411.1:19254293-19269242 GCF_000181295.1 Otolemur garnettii
GCCACCTTTGGTGTACGTGGCTGGCGCCCTAGCCAGTTGAGCCACAGGCGCCAAGCTGAAATATGATATCTTAAAGGAACAGAAGAGTATAGTCTGAAATAATGATGCTATAATTATAATTTCAAAGGTAGAGCAGTTCTGAGAGATGGCAAGTCCAAAGTGTAGCCACAGAACTGGTTTGCTTAAGTGGAATGAAGGAAATGCTCATTGGTTTGGGTGAGACAAAAAAAATGGGAAGGTAGCGCATTGAATGGGTCTCTTACCTAGTTATTTTAATTGTCTAAGTCAAGTGGTAACAGTGTTTGGGTTAAACAGAAGGGCTAGGTGCCCAAAACCTCAGTGTGGGGATAGAATCTCTTAAGTCAGTGGCTCTCAACTTTCCTAATGCGGTGACCCTTTAATACAGTTCCTCATGTTGTGGTGACCCCCAACCATAAAATTATTTTTGTTGCTACTTCATAACTGTAATTTTGCTACTGTTATGCATCGTAAATATCTGATATGCAGGATGGTCTTGGGGGTCGAAATGACCCTTTCACAGGGTTTCAAAGGGGTTGCGACCCAGAGGTTGAAAACTGCTGTCTTAAGTGGATGGATGGTAATGGCCGGTAGGACAACAGTGATGAGGTCTGGGCAAGGGATTTTACATGAGTATTGGACTAACTGATTCGGAAGTTAAAAAATGTTGCCACTTTTACCTTCTTCTGTATGGATTTTTGGAAGAAAGAACACTTAGTGGTGGCACCTGTGGGTAGGGAGCCGTTGCTAAACAACAACTGCAACAAAAAAATAGCTGGACGTTGCGGCTGGCGCCTGTAGTCCCAGCTACTTGGGAGACCGAGGCAAGAGAATTGCTTAAGCCCAAGAGTTCGAGGCTGCTGTGAGCATGACCACACTGTGACATGACCACACTCTACCAAGGGCGACATAGTGAGACTGTCTCAAAAAAAAAAAAAAAAAAAAGAAAGAACACTTAGGAAGACTGCAAGGGAAGTTGAGTCCTCAGGGTTTTAACTCTCATTAAAAATTGCTCATGTGGTGAAAGGGGGATGGGGCAAAGTCAGTCCTTAAACCCTGCCTCTCTCAAACAGAGCACAAGGGCCAGTGTAGGTGACCCAGGTAGAGGAAGACATGGTAAAGGCATTAATGGATGGCTCTCTGAAGCTAGTGAGTGACCCCAGAGGGAGCCCCGTCTGGGGACTTTGCACACGAGATCCCTCTGACTGAGGCAGTGGAGGCTATGGTTGGGGGTCAGCTTCAGGCTTTCTGGAAGCATGGAGTGCAGGTGTGGGCTCTAGGCTCAGACCAGCTGCTGCAGGAGCTGAGAGATACCCCCCCCCACCCCCGCCCCGCCTCTGACTGCTTGGCTCTCTCAGGCCTGTGGTGGTGGAGATGCACCCAGCAGATGACTCTACTGCCCTCAGTAATCTCTACGTCTAGGGATGAGTTCCTAGGCAGGTGTTAGGAGCTAGTCCTTACAGCCCCCTCTTCACTGACACGTCATGACTCATTCTTACTGCCAACAAACATGACTTTAGGGTTTTTTTTTTTTTTTTGGGCCAGGGCTGGGTTTGAACCTGCCATCTCTGGCATATGCGGCCGGCGCCCTACCCTTTGGAGCCACAGGCGTGGCCCACATGACTTTAGGTTTAAAAAAAATGATATTCTAGGTCCTTGGGCTAAATTTTCTGACAATGTCTCCCTCTAGACCTGTGGCAATTCTTCTTATCAGCCAAGTTCAAATAATATTGCTTCAGTCTATAACACCAAGAAAAAACTCATCTCATCCATCCAGAGGACCCTTTCTCTTTTCACAGGACTTAGGTTCTGAGTGGCTGTTTGCAATAGTTGTATCTGGGACCCTCATGCATGAACAGTGAAACTATAGTACAACCTCTGTAAGTTGACCACCCAACCGACTGTAACAAACTGGTCCACATACAGACGCGGTCAATGTAAGCAACGAGGCCTACTATACTGATACGTACATGTGGTGCATGTCTGGTCTGTGAATATTAGATCAACTTTAGTGGTCACCTATGGAGGTTGTACTGTATTTCAATTACAGAGTTCTGATCTTGAGTCAAAATCTTTCAGCAGCTTGTACCAAAAAAAAAAAAAATCCTCTCTTAATACCACATACAATGGTGGCGGCCAGAAACTTGACAACCTGTGTACACTCAGATTTCTGGTCCATACATTCCATGTATGGAACTCTTACACTTGTTACCTAGCATGAAACCTGGACCAACACATGTGCCTTACATTCACTTGGCCGAAAGCATGAGTAAAGCAGGGTTCCAGAGGGAGGCCAACCTGCCCCACCTGTACGTTTTTACTGGAAACAAGCCTTTGGAGGAATTGCCGTGTCAGTGGATGGTTCACCTGCCAATCGTGAGCTGCAGGTGGCTAATGTAGCAGTTTTGCTTCCTGTGTGATCTGCAGGTAAATGAAGAAGGCAGTGAAGCCACAGCGAGTACTGCCGTCGTGATTGCTGGCCGCTCCCTGAACCCCAACAGAGTGACCTTCAAGGCCAACAGGCCCTTCCTGGTTTTTATAAGGGAAGTTCCTCTGAACACTATTATCTTCATGGGCAGAGTAGCCAACCCTTGTGTTAACTAAGGTGTTCTTATTCTTTGTACCTCTTCCCACTTTGGTTTGTGAATAGAAGTAAAAATAAATGCAAGTACTTCCACCTCACAATTACGAATAGACTGTGACACCTGAAATGAAGACATGCAAAAAGGGAAAATGATAAGAGATGTTATTGGGACATTCAAAAAAATGCTTTCAATTGTCCTTCTCTACTCAGGAACTATATCTGGGTCAAGAAAATGAAAGACAGAGATATGTCGCTACTTCATCTAGAAAGATGGTAGACATCCAGAAGAGCAGGGGGAGCCTGAATTCTCAGGAGTCCATCACACTAAAAAAAATCTCCAAATTTAAACAAATTAAATCTCCAAATACACAAGACAGATTCATATCTGAGTATTAAATCATTTAATTCTCAAACCACTCACATGCATAATGTTCTTTTACACAGTGTTAAAATAAAGAAGAAAATGCATTTTTATACAAACAGAATTTCAAGTATACATTAATAGACTTTTTCAGATTACTAACCAAGTTGCTAAGATTCATTCACATTATTCTTAAAGCTGTTCAACGAGAAAGCTTTTGCTAAACTGCTTTAAATATGTTTATATAAACCCATATTTTCACTCTTTCTTTGAATCTCCCTCCCCCAACCCGAATCTCTGCCCACCCTCCTGCCCTCCCTGCTCCCCGACATGACAGGGCTCCTGGGGCTCTAGGAGACATGCAATCCCACCAAGAACTATTGGCTTGTCATCAGGGGAAGGACAGAACCCACAGGAGGAGAGACTGAGAACACCTGTCAAATTAAGGAAGAACACATCCCATAATTAGAAATGACACAAAGCCGGACTGTATCTTAAGAGTCTTTGTGTTTTTATTTGACTTTTAATAAAAAATGACTCTGCCTCCCACAAAACAACACAGAATATTCTGATAATTCGGTAGTTGAACTTAGTATTAGATATTTTTTCCCCCAGTGAAACTTCCAAAATCAGACAGACATTTTGAACTCTTTTGGAAAATTTGGTGGTTGTTTCTTTTTCTCATTGGTAAAGAGTGGGGGCAGCTTAAAAATAGATGTCATTATTTGTGTGTTTAGATTAAGGAATTCAGTCAATTTCATAGGGTCTGGCAAGAGTTCTCCCTCTCTGACTCTCCTCCTGAAGTAATCTGGCTTCAGGGCCAGGAACAGCCACTCTCCTTAGGAATTAAAGTGCATTTTTTTCAGTAAAAGGGGACGGGTTGGGGTAGGTCCTGGTTTACATTTAAGTGAATGATTAAAGGAGGGTGGGGTGAGAGGAAATCCTATTCTTATATATATAGGTATTTATAACTAAGGTCATAATAAAAACCGATATTCTTAGGAAATAAGATGCACAGAGCCAGCCCAGCACAAGAGCACTATCCTGGCTCACTGACTCTTCTTAGGCATCTTCAATATTAATGGAATAATTGCTTCAGATGAAAGATATAAATCTCGAACATTAGGCTTTTTCCAAAGGGAAAAGACCAGACTGGTAGGTTCTCAAAGTTAAAAATACTCTATTCCATTCCCTTTCAGGGATAACATTTTAGAAATTGATTGTCTGTTTTATTATGAATCCTCCTCAATTAGCAAGCTGTAAAAAAATGCTATTAGGTAATTTTGCTGCTTACAAATATTATGGTAGCATTTAAAAACTCAGGAAGAGGCAGGTATAGTTGATCCTTGCTATCAGTCAGTATCAACTGTGGGGAAGTGAGATTTTCCTATGATCTCTTTATTTGATAGCTACCACCAGCATCTGAATTTCTGACTAGGCTTCTTTAAAATGCTTTACTATTTCTTGGGGGGAAAACCCCAAGAGTTTTGCAAAGAGAAGTAAATGCTACATTATCAGCTATACAAAGAAGTGATGGGCTCAACATGAGAAGGGGGAACTTGTCCTGGATTCTGGCCTCTGAGTCCAGTGTGACCTGCTTTTCACAGTGACCAGTGGGAAGGCACAGTGCCAGGGACAGGTAGATGGGAGACAGCTGTCACCCATCATATAAGCACCATAGAAAGCTGGATAGATTTCTTTCAGACTTAACGTCTGAAGGAAACCAGATTTCTGCTACATTGACTTTTCTATCTTTGAACCCTCAGCCTTTTCTTCTCTTCTTAGAGGCAGAGCGTGACTGAGTCCCACTCACAAACCGTAAGAGGCCAGGAAATCTGAATGCTCTTCCAATGTACTTCTCCCTTTATTCACTTACTGATACACCAAAAACGGACAGTTCTAATTTTAAGGTTTCTTAAAGGGGAAGGAAGACATTGGTTCCTGACTGTACTGGCAGATCCATGTAAATTCTGCTATCAGACCACGGAAGAATGCAATGGGCTCTAACTGTGAACACAGATCACAGCATAGTAAAAGTTAATGGGCTGAGATAGAACACTTGCCTATAATTTAGCAAAGTTTTTCATTTGTTGAGGGTAGAGGGATGGGTCAGGATGGTGAAACTGTAGTCAAACTAACATTTGTCTAGCTGATTCAGAAAGGATTTCCTAGAGAGGATTAAGAGGAATCAGCTTTCGGGCAGAAGAGCTTGACTGAACTAAACAATGCTGATAGAGAATTTCTGTTAGGGGATTTGTTTTATTCCTTACTTTAAACAGAGTACAAGTTTATGTATTCTGCTTTCACTATTACTTTCCCAGCCTCTTCCTCTACTCTCCTCTCTAGAATCTTAAAATCCAGTGCAGTATAATTTGCATAAAGTTCAACATTTTTCACAGCACTCTACAACATTCTTCAGTATGATAACCCTAAGGGGGGCAGGGGGCTACTCTCCCAAAGGCTATTGCTTTTCTACTCTATCCAATAAAAGGAAGCCTTCAGCAAATTTTCTAAGGCATCAGAGGCATTTTCTCTGATACTGCAGCATTCACATGCTAAGCAAACACCCAGGCATTAATGCTGCTTTAATGACGTTTCATAGTCTGATGCTAATTCAGTTCCCTGCACTAACCAACGTTTTTTCTTGACCTACTTTTTCTTCTTGCACACACTACCTGTTTGAAGCTCAAATGATTAATTATTTATAGGCAATATATGGATGAAATTTTCTGTGGGGTCCAGAATACTCTCAGAAGAGAGATTACTACATAAGAACTTCTTAAATACAAATTTCTTTCACAAGTTACAAGTCACTTGGTAGTTACTTAGCCTGAACAGTGGTGCTCACTTTGTAAGCAGTAATAAAACAGTTCTCCCCTGCCCATTATCATGTGTGAAGATGCCATGGGGGCAAGTAACAAACGTGACAGCCACTAAAGGTTTGCTTGCTATTTGGGGTGAGAAGAATGGGAGAGTTGGAACCCCATTTTGGAATTCCTTGTTTAGGTCTTTGACACCTTAGAACAAAGATTCTAAAAAGACTCATTTCACATTTTCAGGTAATATTCAGAAATATTTAAGCCTTAGCTAGTTTGGTTCATTTGCAAAGGAATAATCCAGGAAAAGCGAAAGTCACTTGATGCTGAAATGCCACTGAGAAGGCAAGCTAAGAGGTGAGCAATCACATGGTCACCAGGACCCCAGGCAGCGTCCTTCCTTTTCTCCATTAACTTTAACAAAGCTCCCTATTCATTTTACAAATAAAAACCACCCTAGGCAGTTTGGGCTTGGCTCTTATAATAAATTCAAGTGCTGTATTTCAACCAGCAGAACTGAGAAATCTCCTCTCAGATTACATATACAAAGAAAAGAGAGGATTCTATAGAGGGACTTTGAAAATTTGTTTTGTTTACTTATGCATACTTTATATTTGGTATAGAGAGAAAACTGGATGGATGACACTATCTCCCTCCAGGATTACTCTTGAGGATAAATGGATCATCCATTTTACTACCTGAGCCTTAGCCTACTGTAAGCTTTATTTGAGAGCCACGTATGGGATGTCAATAAAGATATCTTAGGTCAAAGGGAACTTGATTGAGGTTATCCTGCCAAAAACCACTATGGATGCTAGGCAGCAATTCTCAACCTTGGCTGCATGTTAGAATCTTCTAAGGAGAATGAAAGCCCAGAATGCACAACAGACTGATTAAATGCAAATGTCTACAGGGTGTCCCAGGCAATTTTAATGTGTAGCCAAGATGGAGAGGCCAACTAGTACTATAATAGAAAACGTAAGACCAGTGTTCATCCATGCCAGAGGGAAGAGAGGTAAGGCTCCGTAACTTCCTTCTAGCTTCATGGACCTAACATGCTGCAGTCAAATTACCTAGGCATTTTTCACTTTGGCTATAATAGGCAGCAACGCCAACAGTAGAGTACTGACTTAGGTAAGACTGCACTTTAAGTCTGTGTTATAGCAAAAGATCAGAAGACAAATAAGACTCTGGGCACAAACAATAAGCCACAAGGAAAAATTTTCCTAAACAGGAATTAATTCCTGAGTCTAAGATATTAGGATGGCTTATAGGCTGAGAACTAACTATTCTACAGTTAAAACAAAATAGTTGTGGTAAAAAGATTCCTATGATTTTATCACCTCCTCTTCCTACAGGATTCACACCGTAACTGGGCAGGACTTACTGTATCAGTTGTCTCTTTACTTGTAATTTCACATTCTCTGTATCTCTACTTGCCCTATCCAAAGTCACCAGGAAAGCCCATACCAGCTATTACCTCAAACACAGGTGCCAACCTCTAAAAACTTGAAAATGTCTCACTCATTTCACTTCTAACCAGAGAATCCCAGTGTAGACATTGTACCCAGTCAGTGCAGCAGGATGAAAAGGTGGAAAGTATTCCAGGATAACAAAGGGCAACAGTCCCTCCTCAACTGTCAACAAATACTGAAAAGGTAGGTAAGCTGCTGTGCACAGTGGGCTAGAGCCCCAAGCAGGAAATCAGCTGAGTGCTACAACTGCATTAAAATTAGGTGGTCTGCCTAGTGGCATTTAACAACTGAAACTGAACTTTCTGACACCTACAACATTCGAGAGCCACCATCTTGACTATTACAAAAGTATTGGCATTAATAAGAATATCTATCTCTCTTTGGAGTGACTAAAAGCATAATAGGGCATTTGCAAATCTATGTCATGCACACCTCCATGTAAGAATGGGAGAAGGCTGATTACCAGGAAAATAAAGTTAATATTCTAGTCCCCCTAGAAGTGGACTGCAAATGGCAATTAAAAGAGAAAAGGATTCAAACAAATGTTTCACATCATTCAAAGGAGCTGGGTGCATCTTTAAAAACAAAGATTCCACCTCTACTGGCTATTCTTGCTGAACAGAAACCAGTGGATAAAAGCACTAAGCCCAAGTGTCCTCACATTATTTCACTTGGGCAACAAAACCAAACATTGATATCTGTACATGACAAGAATTCAGATACTGCAGCCTCTGTATTTTGGGGCTGGCTTTCCTTTGCTTGCTACAGAAAGCTACTCTCTTTCTTCAGCCAAGTGCTCAGAGGTAGAGGAGCTGAAGTGAGTGTAGGAAAGTGGCGGACAGTGGCTGAGGAATCCAGCCTTCTGCTCTGGGGGCTGTGGGACAATCTTGAATATGCTCAGTTTTTAGTGGGAGGTAGAATATTCTACATTGATTTATCTGCCTTCATTAAAACATCTTTCTCTCACATACACACATCAACTCACATACGCACAGCTGGCAACTCACAGCAATATTGCAATTCACAACAGTATACCTATCCCAACTGCTATTTTCAACCTAATTTTAAATTAATCCCCAGACCTTCTTGGGTAAACACAAGCCAATTTTTTTTTTTGAGGTCCCTCCTCTTGCCAGGCTTTTAAACATATATTTTACTTTACACCTACATCTTTTGTTTCTAAAGAACAGGTGCACTAAGTGGGTGCACTGTGTTATAACATCTTTATAAATAGAAAGTGCAAGAAATAACTTTCTTCGCCAAAATACAAAGTAACAAAAAGCTCTCATAGCCTATTATGCCAAGAATTTGATTTTTAGAATCAAGGATACAGCTAATAAAATGCTTCTATGCTACCAAGGTCACAGTGGATGAGTAAATATATTTATAAACATACACTTATGAAAAAATAGCCAAACTCTCCACAAAAGTTATTAGTGTGAACTCTCTTTAGTATACTACTATGTTCAATGCACACGCATATACAACTGAATTATATTAGTGTTATTTTTATTTCGCCAGTTTTCCAAAACGAAATCAGGCTCATTGTTAAAAAATTCAAGTTACATGACTTAAAATTATTTTTGTAAAAATATTAGAAATGCCATATAAATTCTAAACATTTCTGTTCTCTGACAGCCGTTCTAGAGATGGATTTCAGTCACACTTTTACTGACCTTTAACATTTGGCATTCAGGGGAAACATTTTAAGCTTTGTTCCCTATATTGCAATTCAGTTTTTCCAGTGGTTCTTAGAGAACCATTCATTAGGACTCTGTTACTTTACAGGAAACTCAGGAGATCATCCTCAAATATGTCATAAACATGTGCTACAAGATATGGCTAAAAGCAGAAACCTAAACCTTAAGTAGTTTCTTCTACTCACTCGGTTGTTGTTACTGGCTTGCAATGGTTTAGACTTGTGATGCTGAAAAGAAAGAATAAATATTTTGTCAATCTACAAGGTTTCCTTTTTCTGACTTCATTCTCTTTTGCAGTTCAAGACTGCAGACGCGGCATTATTTTTCACACAACCACCAAATGATTTCAAACCTAAGATTCACAGAGAATCTGTAACACAGAATGAGAGAGACACATCTCCATAGATTATCACAATAAGATTGTTCATTTCCTGGGACTACATCATCACAGACTTTCCCTGTCATGAGGAGCAGACTACACTAGAGTGGATTATGCTGAAGTGGAAATGTGAATCAAAAAGCTTTAAGGGCTCGGTGTCTGTGGCTCAAGCGGCTAAGGCGCCAGCCCCAGCCACATACACTTGAGCTGGCAGGTTTGAATCCAGCCTGGGCCCTCCAAATAACAATGACGGCTGCAACCAAAAAATAGCCGGGCATTGTGGCGGGCGCCTGTGGTCCCAGCTACTTGGGAGGCGGAGGCAGGAGAATCACTTGAGCCCAGGAGTGGGAGGTTGCTGTGAGCTGTGATGCCACGGCACTCTACCCACGGCGACAACTTGAGGCTCTGTCTCAAACAACAAAAAAAAGTTTTAAGGCTCTTTTATTTTTATTAAATTTTTCCCCTTGACATGTTAAGGATAAACTGGAAAAAAAATATAAAATAAAGAAATAAAATTCACCTCAATCATTACTTGATAAAATCTAATTAATTTTTATGCCTGAAAGACGCAAACATTTCATCTCTGGTTATCTGACTACAAAATTCTTTTCTCCTTCCCAGGATTTTGAGGCACTCTAAATTAAGTCTTCAGTCTTGAGTACCCCTTTTATTTCTCATATTTGCAATGCCTGAGGCCTGACCTAGGAACAAAGATCTTTTTATACTACATGAAACTAGGGATGACCAACAGGAAGGCCACACAGCTAATTCTCCAGGAATCTACTACACATGGAATGTATAATCTCAAACCTTTCTTAAGAACTCTATTGATCTGGGGATGATCATTTGTACAGCAAAATCATTTTCTGCCCATATTTCTTCTTGGGGAAGGTTAAATAAACCTCTGCTAATTTATTAGAGTATTTGTTCTTGGGGATCATTGAGGGTTTTCTTAAGAGTGTTCTTGGGGAAAAAATACTCTAATAAAGTAGCAGAGGTTTATTTAAGGGATCCTAAATTTGAAAAATCTGGCCAAAAATAAAAAATCCTCAATAATCTGCTATTTTAAATGAGAGAGGCCGGTAGCAATTGCTAATTTTACAAGATTAATGACATATAAAATTGGGTGAATTTTCCTATACGAAAGGTAGTAAGAATAGGAGGAATGTATTCATCATCTAGCACAAATCATTGCTGGGTGGGGTGTGATGGAGGCAGAGATGAGACTAAAATAAGTAAGTAAAACTTTCACTGTCTCAAGAATATGATGTATCTAGCCACTTGCTAGCACAGCAGTTTTCAACCTGTGAATTGCGACCCCTTTGTAACAATGAAAATACATCCTGCATAGCAGATATTTACATTATGATTCATAACAGTAGCCAAATTACAGTTATGAAGTATCAACGAAAATAATTTTATGGTTGGGTCTCAACACAAGATGAAGAACTGTATTAAAGGGTTGTGGCATTAGGAGGCATTAGGAAGGCTGAGAACCACTGTGCTAGAAACTCTTGTTCACAGAGATTTAGTAGCCATATGATTTTTCCATACTATAGGAATTTTCACCTATCTGTAAACTTTAAATACTGCTGACATCTCTAAAAAATTAAACTTTAGGACAGTGAGCTTTTGACTCTCTGCAGTATTTCTGGCTTAGCATGTAGGCATTATGGCTTCACAGTAAAGACAGGCAAATGCTGACAACTTGGAACACAGTACAAAATGAAAAAGTTGGAAATTTTGTTACAAGATAAATGAAACTTGGGAGGGGACAACTAATGAAATAAACTCTAGGTATTTACCTCATTCTCTTTCTAACTCCTATACTGACCCACAGTAGACATAATGAATGGTTTCTATAGCACAAAAATGTACCTACATGAACACAGAAGAGTCAACGCAAATCACAACACCTAATGTCACCTGCAACAGATTAAAGATGGTCCCAAATCCTTGACATAACTTCTGTAAGAGGTAGGGTATTTCCTCTCCCCTGAAATCTTGGCTGACCCAGAATAAAAAAGATTTGAATTCTTTTTATTTTTTAAAATAACAGAGGCAAAGTCCTGTTATGTTGCCCATGTTGGTCTTGAACTCCTAGACTGATGTAATCTTTACACTTGGCTTCCCCAAATCTGGAATTATAGGAGTAAGCCACCATGCCTGGCCCCACTGAGTTCTTTGACCAAGAGTACGGCAGTGACTCTATAATTCTGGCTCTGGCTTTTAAGAGCCAGAGGCCTGAGCTGCCCTGTAATAAGTCTGACTACCTTAAGAGAGAGAACTCATGCAGCACCCCTGTTACTCCTGAGAGGAGTCCTGGTGAGCCCAGCCTTCTTGCCCTTCCCACCAAAGTGTAGTGTGAGATCATCTTGGACCCTCCAAACCAATTCAACAACCTGCTAAATAACAGTAGCTGACCTGAGTCATTGCCACAGGAAGCAGAATTGCTCAGAGGAGCCCTTCCTAAATTTCTGATCCACAAGATCACAATAAAATGGTTCATTTTTAAATCATTAAGGTTCAGAGTAGTTTGTTACACAGCAATAGGTAACTGGAACACCATCTTGCAATTTTTGCCTTCTTAGTAACTCATCCACTCACTCTTAACAATTAGACTTAGCAAATGAGCGACTCCTCTGAGTAGGTGTGCACTATTCACAAAAAATAGTCACCATTCAAGTCTACTCAAGAGATCAACTGCATCAACTTTTGAAGAAATTTTCTAATCATTTACTCTAAAAGCAGTACTCTTATTGGCTATTATGTATTCCAGTCAACCCCAACTCTTGTAAGTAAATGCAGTCCATGTGATATAGTGGAGAGTCTGAGCTTTAGAGTCAGACTGACAAATATTGGTCCTGAAGTTTACCAATTGTGTAACCTTGGGCTCATCAGTTTCCCCATCTATAAACTGTGGTATCACTACACCTACTAGAGGCAACACAGTAGAGTTGACAATGTTAACTCTAGTGTTAGACTGCCTGGGTTAAACTGGTCCTTCCCCTCTAAAATGAAGATAATAACAGTATCTACCTTCATGGGTTCAGCATATGGTTTAGATGAGTTAGTCAATATGAAGCACATAGAATTCTGCCTGGCACAAAGTAAAAATCCAAAAAAAGTTAGCTATTTTTAGTACTACCATTATTATCTCATAGAATTATTCTGAGGATTAATTGTAGTTATGACAGTAAAGCACGTAGTAAGCTAATTCTTCCCCCTTCTTTTTGAGCTTTATCTCTGCAGTAAAAAGTGTAGGCTTTCTAAATGCATACATCCCAGATTCCAACCAAGTAGGGTTAAGTCTGTCAAGTATAGGATGTTATCACTAAACTGTGTCTAAAGCCAGTTTTATTACACAACTTCCAAGTGTGTTGTCTGGTGCCCAAAAGTACTTAGTATTTTCTATTTCATTTATTATTATTATTTTTTGAGAGAAGGTCTCATTGCTAGAATACACTAGGGTCAACATAGCTCACTGTAGTTTCAAAGGTTGAAGATCCTGGGCTCAAGCAATCCTCTTGCCTCAGCCTCCCAAGTAGCTGCAACTACAGGCATGTGCCACCACATCCGTCTAATTTTTCCTATTTTGTAGAGACAGGGTCTTGCTATATTGCTTAGGCTGGTAGCAAACTCCTGACGTGCAGCAATTCTCCCACCTCAGCTTCCCAAAATGCTAGGATTATAGGCATGAGCCACTGTGCCTAGCATTACTTAATATTTACTTAACATATATATTACCTATAACTAAAGATAGTGATTTCACATAATAGAAAACATGTTCCCATGAGATATGTTAACTTCTTGCACTATGGATTAATTTAGATCTTAGGATTCACAGTATATTAACTGGTGGTGTAGGCCATATGAGGTGCTGAACATAAATTCTAGCCTCCTTAACAGCACCTACTGAGTGGAGTGACAGGAGAAAGCATTAGAAAAGCTTTTTTATTAATTGCTCTGCCTTTATAACTGAGCTTTGTTTAAAGCTTCCACTGTGAGTTAGAGGGCTTCTTTTAACTGTGTTAAGATGGGAGGTATTTCTGTTATATTGATAATGGGGAAGATGTGAGATAAGAAATTTATTTATACATGTACCCTCTGTAATGTGAATTTCAAGTACTATTTGCCTTCCTGAGTCACTACTGTGTGTTATAATTGAGGGAAAAGATAGCCTACACAACTAGATAATTTATACAGACATCTTTCGTGTTTTGTTATCACTGTCCTAATCAATATTACCACCAAACAAACAAATAATAACAACACTTTTTGGAATGTAACCAATTCAGGTGTTTTCAAAGTACTTATAATACCTAATGCTGGCTTCTCTTGAGCAATAAAGACAGTTTACTTTATCAATAAAAAGACTGGCCTTGGGGAAAGCACCATTGAAGAATAAGATTAAAGACAAGGAAAGAGACTAGAAAGCAAAAAAAAGGCTCGGCACCTGTGGCTCAAGTGGCCAAGGTGCCAGCCACATACACCTAAGGTGGCAGGTTCAAATCCAGCTCAGACCTGCCAAACAACAATGATGCCTGCAACCAAAAAATAGCCGGGCGTTGTGGCGGGCGCCTGTGGTCCCAGCTACTTGGGAGGCTGAAGCAGGAGACTCACTTGAACCCAGGAGTTGGAGGTTGCTGTGAGCTGTGAAGCCACTGCACTCTACCCAGGGGGATAGCTTGAGGCTCTGTCTCAAAAGAAAAAAAAAAAAAAAGCAAAAAAAAAAAAAAAGATGGAAAATCATCAAAGAAGTGATAATGCTTAGCAAACTCTATTGCTTTCAATGGATTCATATTTAAATGACATCTATTGCCAAGACCTTAAACAGAGTGGGAAGCAGATGATTCACTGGCTATCCAAATCCAATTTCACTCACAAACCCTACATTCCAGATTTGTCAGAATCCCAGGTTAATCAGAAAAGTAATACTCCAAAATCTCAAGAACCTACTATCATTATGGGTGTAAGTGCTCTAAGAGAAAGCAGAGCTTATCAGGCAAATATTCTGGAACCTTATAGGTGAGGATTATCTATTATTCAGAGGGTGTATCATATAAAACTTACTAATATCCAATTAGAAGACAACTTTCAGAATACCAGAGATGCATGTAAGAAGCTAGTCATTCAACATGAACTTTGTCTATGTTGGTAGAGCTCACAACAGAGAACAAACTCATCGTACTGTATCAGCACAGGCTAGAAAATTTTGTCCAGATAAATTTAACTCTGAAGACCATGTGCCCCGCGCTGTTTACAAATGAGGAACAATTACACTCTCCTCCTGCAAGGATTTCTGTTTACTAACACCCTAGTATTTCTCATTTTCTGTACATCTAAGTTAGCTATTTGAACACTGAGAATGAACACTGACAAAACAAATATGTAATGATCAAATATTCATTTAGAAGAATTATAGACAATAATAGAGAAGGGAAGATAGATCTAAGAAAATTAAAAGTTCTCAGATGTTTCATTATGTTTTAAAACATCCAGAAAAAAAGAGATTTGGCTTTTTACTGCTCTACACAGAATAGAGTGACTTTGAGGAAACCAAAATGAAAACTTCTTATAAAGGGAAAGGGTAGGGATTTCTGATCCAGAAAAATA
>NW_003852411.1:19270358-19277802 GCF_000181295.1 Otolemur garnettii
TGGGGATTCGAACCCGCCACCTTAGGTGTACGTGGCTGGCGCCTTAGCCGGTTGAGCTATAGGCGCCGAGCCTGGTCTTAAGTCTTAAGAATATAGTTATGCTAAGGACATCCTCTCAAACAGGGATTTACCTGACATTGCCTGCTGTCTCTTTTATCTCAGAAGCCAAAATATATCAGTATTTTAAAGTGTCTATGCTCTTTTCAATATGGCATAAGAGCTCCATCTTCAAAGACTGAGTTCAGTAAAGACTAATCGTTATTCCTTGAACAAATATGGATGGGGATAAGAGAAAGGACATTTGAGGAAGAGAAAAATAATAAGACCTGTTGTACCCGAAAAGTGAAAAACTTCCAAGATTCCAATTCCTTCCTGAATAAATACCTTTCAACTATGACTAACATGACTTGTCTGTTTCTTTCCCATTATCCATTGCTTTCACTTCTTTACATTAGATCTTCTAGTCAAACCGAGTGCAATTTTCATCAGTTAAAAGGAACACGGTTCGTGCCAAGTAACAGCTAAAACTCTGTAAAAGTTATTTCTTGACCAAAGATTATTCAGCTATTAAGAACAAAGTTCCCTATTTCACTCTTCTACCACACCTCCACCACACGAGCTGGGTTTCAATTATGAAGTTAGGGAAATCAGCCTGTTTCTACTGTTATGCCATCTTTGGAAAACGCTAAAAAAATGCCAAAAAATAAGAAAAGCTTCCTTAACTGCTCTCTTCTAACTTTACCTTTTACAAACTAATTTATTTTTATATATTCCAGATTTGATTTAACCCTCTAGTATAATAAAATGATGTGGGTAGTTTGCAAGTTACATAAAATTCAACTTGGTTCAGAGGTAAATATGGTTCTGAGTAAAAAGAGAACAAGTCATTAGAAAGAGCCTTTCTGCCTAAGTACAGCGCTACTGTCCATGCCAAGGCTATACTTTATACTGACATCAGAATTCAGAGACAATAAAATGTACGTCTTAGAATGAAGGTAGTTACTATATTGCCATCTCTTGTCTTTGCTGAGAATACTAGATAGCCTTCGCTATTAAGTGCCCCTCAAGGAATGAAAATAGTCCCAGTGTTTGTAATTTCATGGCATTAAAGTACTTACTGATGATTTCGCTCTCAATGCTAATGCAGTTCCCTTCACAAGGTAACATGTGCAAGTTAAGATTTGGTAATGAGTTTTCGGCATCAGCTAAAGTCCATTTAGTACATCTGTAAGAGGTATCATCCGTGCACACACCCATATAGGTATTCATTAACGTAGACAGAACATGACTAAATCCTATGACCCACCAGTGATGTTAGCTAAGAACTAGGACAATGTCACAGTGAACTTGAGTAAGAATCTTGGATAGTGTTTTAGTATAATAATATCTCTTCTAACTAAATTGCTTTCAAAGGTTTAATTTAAAAGCTAGCCTGGCTTGAATGTTCATGAATTTCATGGCTCTAGCTAGGCCAATTAAGAGTAGAAAACCAGCAAACATGATTGTGCTGAAGTGGTCCGAGATGACCAAGAAGCACTCTATTCACAGTATCAATATAGGAAAAGGCTATTAGACGTGAATGACAAGGGAGGGGAAACCCACCAAACACTCATAGCATCTGCACATGACTCAGGCAGTTCCTACTTCATTTAAGACGTTTGTTGCTCACTCTGGATGGAGTATTGACAAATGCTGCCAAGTTTCTCTTTACAGAAATCACTGCACTTCACCTTTAAAATTTGGTAAGAGTTTAAAAAGCTCTATATTTTCACATATAATCTAAGCAACTAACAAAGCAATAAAGAACTTTCCAGCACACTATTTCTCCAAAGTAGGATGAACTTAAATTTCTTTTCTTAACTCCCTATTTAGTAATGGCAAAATCCTTTGAAAACCTTGATTAACAGCTGAAATGTTGCCCTAAAGATTTTAGTCTAATTTCAACTCTACCTTTTCTATGCTGCAGAGCATAGCCAGCCCCTAAAGATGGCTCCAGGAGACAAGCTTTTACACTATCAAGCTGTTGTCCAACTAAAGAGGATGCCCTAGTCTGTATGTCTCCTAAAGACAAAATACACTTTTAATGCTACCTTTAAGGGGAGACTCTTATTAAAGGTAGCGTCATTACATTCCTATAAAAAATGCATTTCTATGCTTTTCCAGAAGAGAAAATAACCTTTCTCTAGGGACATGGTACAGCCATACGTATATATATGTGCAATTCTCAGACTGCTTATGGGCAACGCTTTGCATTCCAATTTCTTATCTCAAATAAACGTCATTCATTTCTACCCACTTTTCCACATACCATGAAGCATTCTCCGGAAAGGAGTACATGACTAATATCCTCACACAAATGGTTCACTAGTGCAGGTATGACCTGCCCCTCTCCCAATCTCTTTTACAATGATCTATGCCTCTGCACCAAAACAATCTCTTAAACCATTACATATTTAAAAGCTCAAATAAATTAATGATCAATCAGAAAAGCTAGAAAGTCTTCTCTTTTCTCTTTGCACTGTAGATTGTAAGCATCTATTTGCCTGCATCCCTTATTATACCTCCTTTTCTCTCTGCATGCAAGACAGGGCATCTAAAGCTCTACATGTTTGGTAAGTTCTTTTTCTTAATGCTGGATTAAGAATCTTAGAAATACCCAGAATTACTAAAAAGGTCCCTTATGGTTTTAAAAATCTTAGGAATGAATAAGTAACCAAACCTGATCAAAACTGATCCCTTGATCATTTATTGCAACGTGGTTGTGCAGGATGTTTTCTAGTAAGTGCCCTGTAGTGTGTTATTAAAAAGGAAAGCTCTTGGAGTCACCAGCAATTTGCTGATGGTTGGTTTGTGAATTACTAGGTTTGCAGACCCAAGACATAGATTTAAGTGAGGTTCTATTTCACTGAAAATATAAACTACTACATATGTAGAAGGAAATGGAATTGTGGTTGCAATAAGAACCATAGAGTTGAATTTCTTCAACCACAATACTGCAGAAAAAACATGTTTAAAACTTCGTATAAAAGTTATCAAATATGGAGACCTGTGGATTTAAAAAATACAATCCAGGCTCTTTTCACTGGAAAGTGACTTTCTTGATGTATAATATTGCTGTGATGTGAAACTAGGAGCCGGAGACTGGATGAAACTTTGGTAGTCAGCCTAACACATTAATTCATCTGAACTAGAGCCATGTCCTAATACCCAAGAATGTATAGCACTATGGTTTACAAACACCAGTCAGGAAGTTGCAGTATGGCTCTGAGCTGTTCAACATGAGCTGTTCGATATTTGCAAAACACAAAAACGCTTCCTTCCCTGCTTCTGTCTTCCCCAATGCAATACTCACGCCCCTAAACGCAGCAGTACCCATTACAAACACTTTGCTGCTTATTTCACCTCCAGTTGCTTAAAGTGCTTCAGGTGATGCTGCCCACTAGAATACCGCTCCAAGATGGTTGGTTTTGTGAAACAAATAGGCAAAGTATTATATGCCTGTTCATGGCAAAGATTAAAGTCTAACCTTTCAAAACAGTAAGAACCACCACTCTTCATTTGTTTCTTCTATAAATGTAAAAATGCACGTTCTGGCAGGGAAGGAAGAGGAAAAATTTTCCCCCGCCTCATCAGCATCATGACTACCTCCTTCTCTCTTGTGGCTTGCTGCTTCAGATGGCCGAGGCTCCTGCTGTATTTTTTAACATATGGGCGGTTATAGCCACCAAGATGATATGGACCAAAGTACAGTGTTTGAACATGACTGGTAGGTAAATGACCATTTATCATTGTTTTGTTAAAAAAACTATTTTCTTATAAAGTTAACAAACCAAGGCTGTTGATCCCTGAATTAGAAAGTTGATTTGCTTATTTTCCAAAGTGTGAGGTGGGAAGGAGGAGGGGAAGAGCCTTTAGTGCTTTTGTGTATGTTGCGGCTCCTCTAGTTTGGCAACATCTTGAGAGCATCTTCTGGTCTAGCGATGTGGCATTTTCTGAATCTAAGTACCAGCCCATGGCCCTGATGCTGGCTGCTTATGGCCCAAAGGGGAAGAGGGTCTGCCCCTTCCCCCTTGATGTTTCAGTCTGGCCCAGTGGTGGACACAGAGCCCGGGGCAGTTTCCCCAGGAGCAACTGTCTCTTCCTGTGAAGGTGACTCTTCCTCAGTTTGTCCTCGAGATGTGACAGTTGTTTCAGGGGAGATGCTGTGAGGCCCCTCCAGGGGTATATAGCCAGGATGGTTTTTGCGAAAGTGCTGATTCAAGATGGCCTGGAAGGGGAAACTTTTGCCACAAACGTGACAATGAAAGGGCTTGTTTCCTGTGTGCTTGCGGATATGATACTCCAGCTGATCTTTCCGGGTATACTTCTTGCCACACATGCGGCAGACGAATGGTGTGATCCCCATATGTAGGCGCATGTGGCGATCCAGGCTTCCCTTTTGGTTGAAAGATTTGGCGCAGTAGATGCAGGTGAGACGAGGGTTGTACCGGAACCACCGCTCAGATACTTCCTGCTCTCTGAGATACTCCACATAGCCACTTACTCCCATCATTGGTGATTCTTCTACCTATACCAGATGAGGGAAATAAGAAAGAACATACATTCATATATTATGAAGCATATATATTAAAAGCAATTGAATCCATTTTTACCTATTACTGAGTTATACTTATTTTTAGTAGAGAATCAAACAGTAGATTAATTACTACCAACAAATAGTTTTCTTTTGAGACAGAATCTCACTCTGACACCCTTCGAGTGCTGTGGCATCATCATAGCTCACTGAAACCTCAGTCTCTTGGGCTTTTTTAGTAGAGATGGGAGTCTCCCTCTTGCTCAGGCTGGTCTTGAACTTGTGAGCTAAAGCAATCCACCCACTTCGTCCTCCCAAAGTGCTAGGATTATGGGTGTGAGCCACTGTGCCTAGCCTGATAGTAACATAATTTAAAAAAAAAAATCTTAGGACACTATCATAAGAGGATAACACAGTAATGATACTTTCTGGCTGACAAACTAGATACTGAATTTACTATATTAAGTGATAGGAGAATCTGAACCCACTTATAGCCATTCTAGATACTAATCTTATAAGTAACATTCTAGACAATCAAGAACTTTGGTAGTGGCCAGGGTTGGCAGCTCATGCTTGTAATCCTAGCACTCTGGAAGGCTAAGGTGGGTGAACTGCCTGAACTCAGGAATTTGAGACCAGCCTGAGCAAGAGTGACACACCCGTCTCTACTGAAAATAATAATAAAAAAAAAATAGCCAGGCATTGTGGCAGGCACCTATAATCCTAGCTACTCAGGAGGCTAGAGGATCACCTGAGCCCAAAAGTTTGAGGTTGCTGTGAGCTATGACACCATGACATTCTACCCAGGACACAGAGGGAGACTCTGTCTTTAAAAAAAAAAAAAAAGTTCTAAAACCTACATTATCCAATTCAGAACCCCTAGCTGTATATGGCTATTAAGTATTTATAATACAGCTTGTGCAGGCCAGGCACAGTGGCACATGCCTGTAATCCTAGCAGTCTGGGATGCCAAGGTGGTTAGCCTGCTTGAGCTTAGGAGTTCAAAACCAGCCTGAGCAAAAGCAAGACCCTGTCTCTACTAAAAATAGAAAAAAACTAGCTGGGCATTCTGGTGAGTGCCTGTAGTCCCAGCTCTTTGGTAGGCTGAGGCAAAAGGATTTCCTGAGTCCAAGAGTTTGAGGTTATTGTGAGCTATGTTGATGCCAGGGCACTCTACCCAGGGTGATAGAGTGAGACTGTCTCCAAAAAAAAAAAAAATTAAATACATAAAATAAAAAATAAAATAAAGGTGCCAGCCCCATATGCCAGAGGTAGTGGGTTCAAACCCAATCCCGGCCAAAAACTACAAAAAATAAATAAATAAATAAATAAAAATAAAACCAAAGGGGGGAATAAAAAAGTATAGGCCAATGCCTGCGGCTCAAAGGAATAGGGCACTGGCCCCATATGCCTGAGATGTTGAGTTCAAAACCAGCCCTGGCCAAAACAAAAACACACACACGCACACACACACACACACACATATATATGTGTGCAAGAGTGACACACCTGTCTCTACTGAAAATAATAAAAATGTGTGTGTGTGTATACAGCTAGTATAAATGAAGAATTAAAAAAAATTTGATTTTGATTGCTTTCAATTAAAATTTAAACAGTCACATGTGACTAATAGCCACTGCATTATATAGTATACAGTACATAATAGCAAAAATATTCTATTTGTAACATTCTCTTTAATAACATACTTTAATTCAGTAGTAGCTTGCTTTATAAAAACATACGCAATTTGTAGTGATAGTATTCTTTTTCATCCAAAAATATTTTGGTGCTATACCAACAAATTAACTTCATTCTAACGACTGCTTAAAGTTTAACTGACCTCAGAGTAAATTGGCTGAAAGGATGGGTTCCTCCTACGTGAAAGCTGGGAGTAGGAATGTAGTCCTTTCAAAAAATAATTAAAAAATTTGGATTTATAAATGCTTTCCATTCAAAATTCTTTATTAAAATGTCATTAGGAAATTACTGATTTTTTTTAGCCTACTGACTTCTGAAGTCGTTCTTACTTTTTTCATCAACTTGAAAATCATTGTATTTATTTTTGTATTTTTCCCAAGTCACTATATTTAAAAAAAAACAAAACTTTTTTAAGCATGCAGGAGGGAATTATTTATTACGTATGCTTAATATAGGTCAATGTAAAGAGAAGAAAATGTCAAAGCTGACTCTGGATTAACTGGGGAAGGATTAATCTAGTTAGCAATTAATCTTGTGTCCCTTTTGTATTTAAAAATGTGTTTTGTCTCCTTCCGAATATACTAGCTGACTGTGCTATTCAGACTTTCCAACAGAGGCAGTTCTCAGGTTTGGAAAGCAGAATGTGAAGTCAAGGGTTGAATGTAAGACTGAGGTTTTAGATTATTTTTGATTTCTTTCATGTAACATTTCCTTTTGCTTCATTTCCCTGGATAGTAACAACTGAGCTCACATAAAGAATAAGAAATTATCCTACTAAATGGTTTTGGGGAACCAAGGACAAAACACAGAATAATTCTCTGAGGCTCAGAATTCCCATTCATAAAATACAAAGGTTATATCATATGCTTTCCTAGCTTTGTAAGATTCTACTGAGAACCAAACATAGTAATAGTAGCCTCAGATATTTTGAATACACAATGCTGTTACGGCAATTAAGGGTACTAAAACCCTAAGTTCAAATCTGACTTCTAATTACTGTGTGACCTTGCGTAAGTTATTTAACTATCCTATTCCTCAGTGTCTTTATCTGTAATTGAACGTAATAATGGCATTTCTCCTTCATTAGCTGCTTTGAAAATTAAATGAGCTAATACATGAAAGTGCTTAATGTAGCTCAGTAAATGCTACAAACTCATTTTTTTTTTTTTTTTT
>NW_003852411.1:19279956-19296880 GCF_000181295.1 Otolemur garnettii
CCTCAGCCTCCCAAGTAGCTGGGACCACAGGCGCCCGCCACAACGCCCGGCTATTTTTTGGTTACAGCCGTCATTGTTGTTTGGCGAGTCCGGGCTGGGGATTCGAACCCGCCACCTTAGGTGTACGTGGCTGGCGCCTTAGCCGGTTGAGCTATAGGTGCCGAGCCCATGACTTCTTAATATAGTAATGAAATAGAAGTTACAACCTAATGTGGGGATGAGACAGACATGTACACAAAAGCATAAAACATACATATAAGAGTATACAGTATAGACTTCAGTAACAATGCTGTGGGACAAGAATTGCTTAAAAGGTGAGTACTACAATCAGTACCTTAAGGAAAGTGTTACTGAGATTTTAAATGCAGTTACAAAGTAATTAGGAACAGATAATTTATTCTATATACAGGTGCAGTAGAGATAAGAACTGGACTTGTTCAAGAGTGTTTATCTGGCTGAAGCAAAAGGAAGAGGCTATAAAGAAATAGATAGGTAATAACTGTGTGGAGATAATATTAGGGTGATATACATGACTTAACATACCTTAAGTCTACTTACTAGTTATTTTTTTCCCCTGCCACAAAGAGCCAAAACAGGGCAAGGACTTACACTAAGAGTGAATTTTGATAGACATGAACTTCCTGATTATGGGGTGATTAAACAGACTACTAAAGTTATACCTGTACTCTAAAATATCCTGAAGCTTTTTCTTCTGCATGAAGGTTAAAGTACTTGGCTTAATTTTCCAGGTAATTTATAATCTTTCTTACCCAACTTTTCCTACCACTTATCAGCATTCACTGTCTCAAAGAAGTAGACTTTCTCTGTGTGTCAGACCCAAATCAAACTTATTTCTCTTTCTGTATCTTGAGTCTGAGATATCTCATTCATCCCAGGTCTGGGTCTAGCCAAAGCCCACAGCCTACTATTATCTTCCCCAGCCAGCTAGCTAGCTCAGTCCTCTGAGCTTTCTTTTTCAAAACACTATTACATTGGTTGGGTGTGGTGGCTCACACCTGTAATCCTAACACTATGGGAAACTTAGGGGAGTGGATCACCTGAGCTCAGAGTTCTACGACAGCCTGAGCAAGAGCAAAACCCTGTCTCTACTAAAAGTAAAAAAAAATAGCCAGGCGTTGTGGCAACCTACTTGGGAAGCTGAGGCAAGAGGATTGCTTGAGCCAAAGAGTTTGAGGTTGCTATGAGCTATGCACGCTACCCAGGGCAACAGAGTGAGACTGTCTCAAAAAATAAATAAATGATCTTGGGGGTGGGACACAAGTATTAAGAGGCACTTTATCTAATAAACGCAATCAGTATAACCTATTTCTTTATACCCTCAATGAATCCCAAACAATAAATGAGTTGCTTATGAAATCCCTAATGTTAGAGATCTTTAAATAACAGTTCTTTGAGTCTCTGATTAGTAATAGAGGATAAGGATGGTGGAAGCTTTAAAGCCCATGTCAAGAATCTAGACACATGTTTTTAGATTTTTCATAATTTTAGAAATTATGAAAATTATTTATGTGGGATTTATTCATTATATGAAATAAGTACAAAATAATTATGAACCAGGCACTGATCAAATTCCTGGATATTCAGCAATACAGAATGTCCTTGTGCTCAAAGAGTTTACAATCTAATAGGTAACTACCAAGTGGAAAGAGTGAAATGATCTACCTCTTAGTAATAGAGAGAACAAGAAGAGTCATTTTTGCTCTTCTGCTTCTTTAACTTTTTTTTTTTCCTGAGACAGAGTCTCACTTTGTCACCCTAGGTAGAGTGTGTGGTATGACAGCTCACAGCAACCTCAAACTCTTGGGCTCAAGAGAATCTCTTGCCTTAGCCTCCTAAGAAGCTGGGACCACAGGTGCCCACCACAACACTTGTCTAATTTTTCTATTTTTTTTTTTTAGTAGAGATGGAGTCTCATTCTTGCTCAAGTGGACCTTGAACTACTGAGCTCAAAGGATCCACCCACTCAGTCTCCCAGAATGCTAGGATTACAGGCATGAGCCACTGTGCCTGGCCAAGTTCACCACTTTAAAAAATATTAATCTTCAATGATATAGACCTGGGAGAAAAAACAAACAAAAATACCAATCACTTATACTAGTTGCTGAAGAGAGTTGAATAGAAAAAAATCATTCTAATCCTTTCTAGAACATGTTTAGCAAAAGACCCAGGAAAATAAATAACAAGATTCAAGTATACATAAACACATACAAAAATGCATAAGCAATTTGTTTATAAATAACAGTACATAAATTAGCAATTATGTGTATAGTTAACAGTGTTATACCTACAGACATATAAAATCAGACTCTCATCCATTCCATGCCTTAAATTACCTAATGTAGATTTCAGGGGTTATTTTTATTACTCTCAGGACTACAGACTGGTTCCTAAAATCAGGAAAGAGTTCCACAATCTTGTTATCTTTTTCTACTTCCCAAATTCTGCTGATATCAAAAGTGTATTTCCTGAATGCTCACAAGGAAGAATAAAGAAAAAAGTAATCATATACAATACTTTTTTAACATAGCTACTGTATTACTTCTCCGACATCTTTCCTTTCTTATTCATTATGTTCTGCTCATACACAGTGGTAATTCCGCCAACCACCGTGGCAATCCTAAATTCACAACTACGTACCTGGGAGCTGGGTTGCTTAGGCTCATCCATTCTCCCAGGAGACTCACTTCTGGCTCTGTGTCTCTCCGTCAAGGGAACAACACTGCCGGAGGGACTGAATCTGTTGGAAGAGGAGCAGAAAGGGGACTAGTAGAAGAGCACTGTTAACCAACTTACAAAAAATGGTGATGTCTCCCCTCTTTATTCTATGGCTGAGGAATAGGGAAATGAATCAAACAACAGATAACTGAGAAATACTTTCACAGAGTCAACGTAAGGTTTGATTTGAAATAAGGTAAAGGTTTGCCATAGTAAATGGAAATGAAATGCAAAATGACATAGCAGACAGACCATATGAGTTGCTGAAGTTAAAGTTAAATATAAACTTTCTATCCTTACGTAAGAACTGAGACTGTAAAGAATAAAACTGAGTAAATAATATCATTTTTACTCTGCAACTATTTGGTTTTGGGTTCTTTCCCCAGGCCCCATGATAACGTGTTATACTTTTCAGACTGTTTGTTGATACAGATCATGGGAATTAAAAATCTCTGGATTTAAGCTGATACTACTACTTCTCTTTCTTTCTAGACAGGGTCTCACTCTGTCAGTCAGGCTGGAGTACAGTGATCATAGCTCAATGCAGCTATAGCCTCAGTTGAACTCCTCAACTACTGTTCCTGCCTCAATCTTCTGAGCAGCTGGAACTACAAGTATGCACCACCATGCCTGACTAATTTTTAAATATTTTTTTTTGTACAGACGGGGTCTCACTATGTTGCCGAGGCTGGTCTCAAACTTCCGGCCTATCATCCTCTCATCTCGTCTTCCCAAACTATTGGGATTATACAGTTGAGCCACCACACCTGGGCTGATATAACTTCAGATATAGTTCTAACATAGGGCAACAGTTAACAGGGGGACAGTAAGTTCTATGCTCAAGAATATTTTAACCATTAAGGACATAAGAAGAAAAATACTAAAATTATTATAAGAACACCTGAAGTAGACACAGAATATACTTCCCAAATGTCTGTGACACATCTGCTTCTCAAGACCAGATGTAAATCAAAGTAACAGCTTCTTTAGTTTTCATTGCTCATATGGTCAATTTTAATTTATTTTTAAGAGAGGTAAATAATAAATATTACCAATCGAAATTAGTAATATTTCGTTTCTTTCCATTAGGACTTTCTTTCAACTGACTTGTATTAAAACTTATGCTATTTCCACCAAAAGAAATGTCCTAACAAATTCAAGGTATTAGAAAGAGAAAAGTGAGGCAGAGGGCATAGAAGTACTGGTGAAAAAAAAGAAGACTCTCAAGTCTGTGGTAGCAGCAGTCACTCATGAAGGAAAATAGCAAAGATATCATCAAATGACATGTGAAAAAAAGGAATGAAAAACATCCAAAAAGCTTTTGTTTGGAATTATTACGTTCATACTAATTTGAAAAGAATAATTACTGCTGGTACCATACTTCCTCTAATTTGCTTGGTGGGAGCAAAGAAAAGTAAACAGTGCTACAAAGGAAAGTGAAACTCCCCAGGCCACCTACCTGTGTGATAACATACCAGGAAGGGCAATGCTGCCAGGTTCCCAGCTGAAGATCAGCTCCCTGCCTGGAATCCCGAGGAAGCCCTGGCAATTACTGATCCTAGTGTGGTTGCAGATGCTATTCTGATTCATGGAAGTGTCTAACTTTACCATAGTTCTCACAACACTGTGAATACTTCAGGACAAGAGCTTCCTGCTTTAAAAAAATAAGAATGCAAGTCTTTTGGCACACCTCCAGTTTCTCCAACATCAAGTCATTTTGGCTAAGAACATCAGGTAAGGAAGATGTTCTCTGTTCCACCAGGGCCCACTTTGGTAACATCTATACAAAAGTCATTAGACGGGAAAGCAATACAAAAACAAAACTTACCTGTCTACTTCACTGCTTGTTGGCCGAGCCACCTTGGCTCCTGAAGACCCTAAAGTGTAATTTTCCTGTCCTATAGAACCATGGCCTGTGGTATCAATCACCATGGCTGTGACTTCCTCTGCACTACTCCCATCTTCTCCGGAAGGCTGATTCTCAGGCCCAAGCCACTCCTCCAGATTTTCCGTTTTAATGTGTACTGCTCCAAGAACCCTAACTTCATCATCACTCCGACCCCCCCGGTCTGCTACTCCTGTCTCCACATACCACTGTCCTGCTCGGTTGATCCGAAGAATGGGCTCCCGGCTCTCTACATCAGAGCTCTGTTCAATTATCTGAGGGCTGGTGGACTCCTCAGGAGGACTTAGCTCTCTGATATCCAGCACAGCACTAACCTGACCTCGCCGGTTTCCCTTTGGCGTATTATGTCGTGGGCTAAGGGAGCGGTTGAGATTTGGTGTAACCCTGTGAGACTCTGGAGGTCTCTCTTGATGCTTTGTCCTTGTTTGACTTAATTCTGCTTCAACCTCAGCCACATTAATTTTGAAATGAATGCCCTCTAGGATCTGTGTACATTTGTCTATTATATGCTGCATCTGCAGAAAACTGGCAGCTGTCAGGTAGCTGATGATATCTGCCAGTTGCAGGCATATCCGCCCCGTGTAACAGAAAGAAAGGAGCTGTTCAAAAACAGTAGGGTTCTTGATGACTGAAATGGAGACAGTACTCATCTCATTCAAGGACATGTGATCCCGGAAATAGGGGGAGCTGGCAGCCAGCACTACTTTGTGAGCCCGAAAAGCTTGTCCTTGCACATTGACCACAATATCACAGAGACGGCCCTGCATGCGCAGCTGGTTTAGATGGCTCAGGACAGAGTTGCTGAAGTCAGGGATCTCCAATTGTATGTTCCCACCTTTCTCCATGGTCGTGCCTGAGGGTGCAGGCAGGCATTCAACCCTGCTGAAAGAAGAAACAGTATTCTCATTAACAATTAACATGCTTTCCAGTTCAAACATATCTAAAAATATTATTTGGTAAAGTTTCAAAATCTCCCAAGTAAAATGAGATACTTTCCTTATGTTTAGATGTGGACCAAGAATTACCAACAGGATTTTCAGTCTAGGTTTCACAGGAGAACATAGTTAAGACTAAAAAGTGATCGTTAGACTCCTGAAAATTCAAGCTATGACAGCATACAACATCAAAATAGAAGTTCAAATGGGGGTGGACTTTTAAAGTGTTAGCCATAAGTTATTTGCAGACAATATAAAATCCCCTAACAACTTCACAACTATTCTCTGCAGAAGGAAAGGAATAAGCTTTTTGAATAAATGTAATTCTACACAGATGGCTTGATTAAATACTCCTCTTCTTAATATTTCACTACATACCGCACGAGTTATGCTTACACAGTGACTAATACACCATACGAATGTAGTCTGATATTTCTAAGCTTAAGAGTCAGAGCCTTCATAAAGAAGCTTTGGACTCCTAAGCAAAAACAATGGTTTAGGAAAAATAGCACAGCTAAGTGAGAACTTGATCAAGATGCAGAGAACTTGAAGTTCAGCTCTCAGAACTAGGAAAGTAAGCCTGTCCCTACCCATATTCGAAGTTGGCAATTTCAGAATGGTGAGGAAACTTGGATTCTGAAATTTAGCTCACCAGAGATGGTGAAAAAAAAAAGAAGAAAGCATTTATTAAGCCAAACATTTTCCATTGAAAGATGTTTTTAAAACTGCTGTAACAGTAGGCCTGAAACTGCTTCCAATAATCTTCAACAGTTGAGAAAAATTTGCATAAATTCTGATAGGAAGACATTAACTTGAGTCCGATGCGCATCCACTTATCTATGAACTTATCTTACATAGTTACGTAAGACCTAAAACTTGGGGAACTTATCCCTACAAGCTCACGGTACTGTCCCGCATTTACAACACATTTTTCAGTTAATAGGGAAGTGTACATACACTGCTTTCAAGAACCAACTTTAGCCAATCTGACCTTTTTCCAAAGCGTTATTATTTGTTTTGAAACTTTTAATCCAATAAGAGCCTCTGTCGATGCCACCATGAATTTAGATGTGTTTATTTTCGAGCCTACACCAGCGCCTTTTTTGTTTGCTCTTTCTGGCAACTCCCCAGTGAGGAGGAAGCCCCTGGAGGAGTCTTTCTCTACCGTCGGCACTGGAGGGGTGACAGCCATAAGAGGGAGAATCGGGAACCGCATGGGGTTGGCCACTCCGGTACTTGAGGAGCTTTCGTCTGCGTTAGGAAGTATGGGGAGATGCGAACTGGCTGAAGGGCGAAATGTCACTGAGGAACTCTGGAGATGAGGGGACAAGGCGTCGGCCCGGGAAGGGAGTGCTCAGGTGAGAGCAAAGGACCAGGAAGGGGGCGGCGCCCCGGGACCCGGTCCCGGCTGCAGGCAGACGCGGGAGGGGAGCTGCCCGGAGGTGGGTGTGCGCAGCTGGGTGTGTCCCGGCTGCGGTGGGGGAGGGGAGGGGAGGGGCCGCCCATCCCGGGGTCCTGAGGGAGGGGCCGCGCGGAGGGGGCGGGTCCTGCAGCTCTGCCCAGCCGGGGGGCAAGGAGGTGGAAGGTCGCCGGGTGCCTTGAGGCGGGGTGAAGGGAAGTGGCTGAGCGCTCCAGGAGCGGGCAGCGGCGGAGACGGGGCGAGGAGTTCCCGGTGCAGGGGACCAGGACCGGGGTGCGGGGCCCGAGCCCAGTCAAGGTGCAGCACCTACCTCCGGGGGTGGAAATGGGCCGGAATGGGCCGGAACACCGTCCCGGAAGTGAAACCCCCCGCCCCCTCCCCCAGAGCGGGCGACGTGCCGGAAGGAAATCACTCACCCTTACACCACCCCCTTCCCCCTGCCCCGGCGCGTCCCGTGCCTCGCGCCCCCTCCCCTCTCAGCTCTTCCTCCTCGGTCGGAGGAGCGCGGGAGCCCTGCGTCACCCGGGCAGTCTTGTCTCCGCCCACCATGGCATTGTAGGGCGTGGCCAAGGGGCGGGCTTAGAAGGCAGGAGGAGGTGGAGATTGAGGGAGGAGAGAGAAAGCGGACGCTGGCGGGACGGTGCGTCGTGACGTCATCAAAAGACCCTTTATATACGAGCGCCCGGTCGCCATATCGTTCTTTCGACGCTAGGAGTCTTGTCTGTGAGTAATGTCTGTGTTAGTGTTAAGTGAGTCAGTGGTTCGGATCCTTGAACCTTTAACTCTCTCAAGGGCGTACTAGGCTAGTCGCGCGTCTCTACTGGGCCCACAAGGTGAGGATGGTGAAGGATTGCGTATTTGGTGCAGGCGCGGCATAGATTGATACTCGGTTTTGGGGCCGAGCGGCAGACAAACCTCGGCTCACGTGCCCTGCCTCTGATGAAGCCCATGTTGGTAGGGACATCTGAGAGTTGATGAATGCCAACTGCTCTGATGGTGGAGCATGCCGAGTTATCTAGATGGAATTTTGAATTGGACGCGGCTGGAACTTCCAGCCACTTGCTCTCAGGGAGACTGGTGGTTTTGATAGTCCATGTGATTCTCTTTAAGTGGCTACAGTTCTCAGTACCACTGTTATTTGTGCTGTCCTTCGCCTATCGTGCAGCAGTTATGGGTGGTAAGCGTCATCTTGGTCACGATGGATTAAACGTTTGCATCTCATTGTTTTTTAGGAATGGTGGTAGGCTTGGATGCATTGTGGCTTTCGATGACATGTTGTGGACAGGTAAGAGTGGGCAGAAATTAGCGGAGGCCAGATTTGCTGAAAAACGGTCTTTATTAAGCCTGTGATGGTTTTAAGAGTAGTGGACAGAAGGGATTTCTGAAATTCTATTCTGAGGCTTTAATGTGTGAGACGTTGATATTTAATATGGTCACAGTGAGGTTGTTCTAACTGTTACGCATCTTCCCTGTTTTCTAGCTGTGTGCCAAAAGAATGAGAGTACCTATGGAGGTAAGTTACTGAAACCCTCTCTGAGAGGTAGTTAGATCGAAAGTCAGTGTGCCACAATGATGACAGCTTATTTGCTACTCTTGACTTAAAGAATGACGAGAAATCTTACCACCGTTATCCTAACTGAGGCACACAAAATGGTGATCTGGGAAGCATGGAGATTGCACCTGAGTTAATGTGAATTTGTTTTCTCAGGTCCTAAAGAGCAAGACTCAATGTGGCTGTGAGTGTACAGGTGAGAAATTCTGTATATGTACAAAATCTGTATTCGTCCAGTACTTTTCACTATTTTTTTGAGACTAGATTACTAAAACAGTATTGAAGCTTATGCATTAGAAGAATTTTTGCTTCCTGAAATGTAAAAGGCTATTAACTCGCTAAATTTAGTATTGGAGGAAACCTGAGGAAACAGATACTATGATGGTTGCATAGTTCAGCAGATTGAATCATGAAGAAATTAGCCATTTGTCTGATGTATCTGGGGGTATATGGGGCTTGCCGATAGCAGTACATGTAAAGCACCTGTCTGCTTTTACAGTCAGTGTTTAATTTGTTTTTAAAATGTGTTTTGTAGGCACTGGCAAGAAAGCTGGAAGTTGAAATGGTAAGTAAAATTAATCCAGTTATGCATAGGAACTGGGCAGGCTGCCTAAAGTAACTGTCAGATCCTTGTCCTGTTACCCTTACATTAGTAAACACTATGAGAATTGCTTAATGCAGCCTGGATGATGATAAAGCAAGTACAGACTGAAAGTGAAGTCTTAATTAGCTCTAACTGATTTCAGGCCATTTTTAACCTTGAGGGGAAAAGATGGATGTGTAGCTATTCTAAAACCACTCTTTCATTTCTTAGGTGACGTCTGACTTGTCTGGACCAGTTTAATTTTTTTAGTAAGTATTAAATGGAAATGTTGCAGTAGGCTTAAGACTTGATACTGAGCAAGTGGCTACTTGTGAGATGTACCAGTATAGGTTTAATGAATGCTAAGTGTTTGTGCATGCTCTGAACAGGGTTTTTGTAATGATGTTGATCAAATGTCTGACCTGAAATGAGCATGTAGACGTATTTAATACTGAAGAAACCCTGTAACAAACAACTTGGAGAATAGTTCAGTCATATGTAGCATTTTAATGAAGGTTCTCATTTTTCTTTTTTAGCTACTGGTTACTCGTTTCTATCCTGCAATGGCTTACTTGGGTAAGGCAATACCTGGCATTTTGGGTATGTGAGTTGGGGTCTCCTGTTAAAGCCAGTGGACAAAATTTTGAAAAATGGACAAATAGTACTAAATCTCTTGTACTAAAAGTTTAAGATAAAGTCATCAAATAAATAACTTTTTTTTAAAAATTTTTTTCTTTTTTGAGACGGAGCCTCAAGCTATCCCCCTGGGTGGTAGAGTGCCATGGCATCACGCTTAGAGCAACCTCCAACTCCTGGGCTCAAGTGAGTTTCCTGCCTCAGCCTCCCAAGTAGCTGGGACTACAGGCGCCCGCCACAGTGCCCGGCCATTTTTTGGTTGCAGCCATCATTGTTGTTTGGCGGGCCCGGGCTGGGGATTCAAACCCACCACGTTAGGTGTATGTGGCTGGCGCCTTAGCAGCTTGAGCCACAGGCGCCGAGCCATAAATAACTTTTAAAAAGCAAAAGTATGAATACTACTTTGTAAAGTAGATGGTATGACTTAGGAAGTGGGACCTAAAGGAATACTTATTTCAGGTGCAGATTTTGGAGACTTTAAGAAGCATGGTCTCCTGTTTCCCACACTGTTCCTTGAGTAGTCTCCTGAGTAGCCAGGACTGCAGGTGTGTTCCACTGTACCCATCGAGAACCTTTCATGGTATGTATTTTATTGGTCTTACATGTTTATTTGGCAAGATGCTGTTAGTGATGACTTAAAAGAACAATAGATGGGAATCTCTCTGAAAGAGAATGAAGATTAGTTTGGAACTGAAACAGCAAATGGAAAATTATTAAATCTACCTACTGAGTACTTACTGCTAAATTATAATAAATTTCTGCAGGTGTGAAGGAATCAGCTTGACTACAGTGGAGCAAGTTTCAGAAGAGGTATTGCATTCTCAGTTCTGTTTTTATTCCAGTAGTCTAAAGCCGATACAATGATGATAACATAGTTCAGCAGACTAACACTGATGAGCAGTATTATGTCTTTCGCTCCTATCTGATGTATCTGGCTGTAACATTTCCAATTTCCACCCGTAAAGAGAAATTTTAGCTACTTACCGTCCTGTAGAAAATATTTAGGGATTTGGATTATCATAATTTGTATACTGATGTCTTATTTTTTACTTCTTAATTTCAGGAATAAGAATTCATGACTGGAGAAGTACAGGTTAGTTGAAACTTAAGTTGTGAGGAAATTTTCATGGCATATGTATCTCAATCTGGTTTGGGGTGATTGAGCAGTTTTAAAAATTTTAGATGTGGCAGTTGTATAGAGGAAAAAGAAATTGAGTAAAGCAAAAAATTACATAGAATTATTTTCCCTCTTTAAACAGGCAGATCTTCTAAAAGCACAAAAAGGTAAGTCAGTTTTTGATATGTAGTTTTAATTTGGAATGTAACCAATGATGTAATGATTCTGCCAAATGAGATAGGGTGATATCATTTGTAAAACCGTTCCATTTTGATTCTGAGGTTACTATATTTAGTAAGTATCACACAGAAATCTTTTTACCATGATTAAAAGGTAATCTCTGCTTTTTAGGGATTTTGTGACCACAGCAAGCCTGCAACATACGTAATAAGGTAAGGGTTGAAAATATTACTAGTGTCACTCACCCCAGAATACATGATGATCTCATGTCAACTTGAACTCTCTCACTGATTACTTGATGACAACAAAAGATCTGATATTCTGCCTTTTCTAGGTGTCAATCTAAAGTCCAGAAACACAGCTAAAAGTGTTTTTTTATTGCAGGTGTTTGGATGCTGATGGGAAGATTAAACAATGTCCTTGAATGTTAATAAATTTCTACAAATTGTCTGGAGCAGTGTGGTTATTTTGAATAGGATTAAAGAAGGGAAATCAATCAAATGAAAAGCATGTTTTAGTTTGCATATTAACCATATATTAAGAATCCATAGCTGTTGCCTATTGACAGTGTAGCCAACTAAGATTTTTGTGGACTTCATTTGTGGATGTACTAGCAGAGCTTTAAAGTGCTATGTATGTCAAGCCTTATTCTAGAAATGCTGTATTTGATTAGGATGAGCACTACAATTTGCAGGATTGTTAATAAATTCCTAGATCTGTTGGTTTTGAACCTGAAGCTTTGATCTGAAAAGGCACTTCTGTTTTTGAAAAAAAGTCATGAAGAGTAAAACAGCCTAGAAAATGAGATAATCTTGGTCTAGGCTGTGTTCAGCTTTTCCTTGAGACATTTTGTCTGGAATGTCCATCTAATGGTGAAGGGAATTGGGATTAGAAGATAGTCTGCATGCCATAGCCTCTTCTTGGAAAGTCTTTGTTGATGGCAAGATGGATGGGGTGTCAAGAGGTATAGCGATTAAACAGGCTGTTCAAGAGTGGTCTCATTCAAAAAACCAAAATTCAAAGAAAAGGATGGCAAAAGACTTAATTCAAAGTGGGTAATCAAGACTAATGTTGGTGAGTTCCCAGGTACTTCCTGAAGAAGACTCTGTACTTGGGATCAAAATCTGTCAATTCCTGCTTGTTTCACAATTTAGTGCTTTAGTGGTTACTAGCAGAGCATGGATGGTTTATTAGGATTCATCCTATGGCTTGAAAAGCACCTTTTGAGAAAGTAACAAGGTGTTTGGGTGCAATGAGGCTAAGGTGATGGAGACCAGTAATGGCAGCGTAGAGACGCTGTCTGTACAGAAACTGGAATATCAGCCAGGAGCAGTGGCACATACCTGTATGCAGCAGCTTTTCTGGGGTCAACAACACCTCTCAGGTTGGGTGACAGACCTTGTCAAGAGTAATGGGATAATCTGATTTCTGGGTTAAAAATGGACACCTGCAGAAATGGTTATGTTGGGAGTTTTGATACTTTCAAGACTCAAATTCTTGTCCAAGCCTTACAGCAGTGTTTTCCATGGTTCTTGTTCAAAATCTCTTCGGGTCCTTTAGCTGTGTCTTTGAACTCTACCTACAGTAATCATTTCCTAATACCTGAGCCTCATGCCTGTTGAGCTCACGAGTTCAGAGGCCAGCCTGAAGAAAAAGACTTGTCTACTGAAATAGAAAACTTAAAAGTGCAGTGGGCACCTGAAGTCCCAGATAGCTGGGAGGCTAAGGCAAGATAATTGCTTGAACCTAGGAGTTTAAGGTTGCTGTGAGGTAGGCTGACAACATGGCACTCAATCCAGGGTGACAGATTGTCTTCAAAAAACACGGAAACTATATGATTAAAGATTTCAAGTGAAATAATTTTGAAAGGCTTGTATCTGCACTTAAAGGGCCTTTGTAATGAAATAAGTAGTGTTAGTGTGGTTTTTAGCTGCTATATATTGGAATGTGTCAACATTTTTGGTAAGAATTTGCATAACTCAGTGGACCAATATTTTCCAAGTAGTGCATGATCAAAAATCATGCTTAGGTAAAAGTTCTATTCAAGATAGAAGACATACAAATCATCTAACACTGGGAGGCTGAGGCGCGTGTATTGCCTGAGCTCAGGAAGGATGAAGTAACATGTATGGTGGCAGACCAGTCTAGCAAGAGGAAGACCCAACCTCTAAAACTAGCTGTTGTGTGTGTGGTGGTGGTGGGGGTACTGGGGTCCAGCTACTTGGGAGGCTGAGGCAAGAGAATTGCTTGAGCCCAAGAGTTGGAGGTTGCTGTGAGCTATGGACACCCTGGCAATCTACCAAGGGCAAGAAAGTGAGACTGTTGAAAAACAATTTTAAGGTTTTTTTTTGAGACAGACTCAAACTCACCTGGTTAGAGTGCTGTGTTGTCATAGCTTACAACAAATTCCAACTCTTGGGCTTAAGTGATCCTTTTGCCTAAGTTTTTATTTTTATCTGGAGACAGTCTCACTTTGTCACCCTTGGTAGAATGCCTGTGGGGTCATATCTCACAGCAAACTTCAACTTTTTAAATGCCTGGCTATTTTTTTTGTTTTTAGTGATGAGGTCTTGAACCTGTGAGCTCAGGCAATTCACCTGCCTTGGTCTCCCAAATGCTGGGATTACAGGCATAAACTACAATATTTGGCCTTAGTTTTTTCTATTTTTAGTTGCAGTGGGGGCTGGCTTTTTGCTCAGGCTGGTCTTGAACTTGTGAGCCACCTTCCCTGGCCCTCTGTTAGTTAGGTTTTGGTGAAGTGTTGAGGAGTAACATATCAGAGAGGTCTATTAAAATACTCCCTTTTACAACTTTATATTTAAGGCCAGGTTTTCTTAACATAGATGAAAGCAACATCAACAAAAGGAATGCAAAAACCAGATGAATAAGTCTAATGTGTTCTCTTAAGAAATGAAGTATTTGCAGAAATATAAAAATGGTCACTCTTAACTAATTTCTGTTTTTTTGAGACAAGAGTCTCACTGTTAACCCTGGCTAGGGCACAGTGGCATGGTCATAGCTCACTGCAGCCTCAAACTTGAGGGCTCAAGCAATCCTTCCTCAGCCTCCAGGGTCACTGGGACTATAGGCATGAACCACCATGCCCTAAGTTTTCTGTATTTTGTAGTGATAGGGTCTGTCTCTTGTTCAGGCTGATCTCGGAACACCTGATCTCAAGTGATCAATCTTGCCAGGATTACAGGCCTGAGCCACCATCCCTGACTGCTAATGTATTTTTGAAAATAATGTTAAGTAAAAATATGCTATTTGTAGGGTGGGTGCGGTATATCACTCCTATAATCCCAGCACTTTGGCAGACCAAGGCAGTATGATCCCTTGAGCCCGGGAGTTAAGCTCAAGGCTGTAATGAGCTGTGATTGCACTGCTGCACTCTAGCCTGGGCAACAGATCCTGTCTTTTAAAAAGTGACATACAATGAGTTCTCTTAAAGTGAATTAAAGGATATTTTAGGAAATGTTGACTTTTTCAGTAACTTTTAAATAAGAGTCCAGGGCAGCAGTTCTCAACCTGTGGGTCACAACCCCTTTGGGGGTCTCCTGCATATCAGATATTTACATTACGATTCATAACTAGCAAAATTACAGTTATGAAGTAGCAACGAAAATAATTTTATGGTTGGGGGTCACTACAACATGAGGAACTGTATTAAAGGGTCACAGCATTAGGAAAGTTGAGAACCACTGGTCTAAGGGGTCTGGAGAATAAAAAATTTTTGAGAACTGTGAGTTACGTTTGTGGTATAGTTTAGGCTAGGCATTTCTGGAGGTCTTGTTGACCAGACTCCAAGTTCCTTAACCCCCTTGAAGCTAGCAATAGCCTGATGGTTTACACAGGATGTCTAGCACCTACCAGGCTCAAAGCTAGAATTCTGGGGGTCCTGTGTACCCCCCTTTCAGGTGGTGCAGACACCCTGATTGTTACCTGGTGGCTGAGAACAGAATGCCTAGCAACCAAAGATTAGCTATTGCCTGAGTCTTGCCCAGGTATAGATAGAAATCATGGAGGTGAGCTAGGCAAGTTTATCCCCAATTTGTAAATTATAAAAGTTGCAATCACATGGTGTGCCTGTGTGTGATTTTCCTTTCCTTTGTTTCCTTTCTGACTCTTAATGATTACTTGAAGCATCTTGCTTTGAGTAACTCGAATTAAGACAACATGATTATGATTTTTGATTGAATGAAGACCTGTGAGAGAATGGCCTGGTGCTGCCCTGAAGATGCTGCTGGCTTCCTGTTAGCCTCTCACAGGCTCCCATGGGTTATTTCACCTGAGATAACTGAGTGTGCACTTTTTTTTCGCATCAACTGCCCTCATTCCCTCAGTACAGATCCTGGCAAAGGTTGTGGGGGCCCAGGCCCCTAGAGAGAACTGCTGTTCCAAGTAAAGCAGCAGCACTCCAGAGAAGTTAAGTAACTGGGTCAAGGTTGTATAACTAGAAAGTGGTGAAGGCAGGAATTAAATTCAAGTATGTGTCTAATTCACACAAGTTCTAAGTCACTAAGTAGTGTTAAATACAGAAGATTGATTTAGATGTGGATTTATTGTAGGACTTAGATATGCAACTCGTACACAGACAACTCCAGTTAATGTTTTTATTATCTACTTGGTTAACTCATTAGTAACTTAATACTTTCCTTTAAATAAAAAGGTATCATTAAGGCAGCATCATTAGGGTGAATTAACTTTAGGGCAGAATCCTTAAGCTGACAAAAAGTCATGGGAAGGGAATGTGATCAGTGTCATAGATCTAGTTCCTCAGAGAACTCTGGGAAAAGATGGCGGCTATATAGATCATTGTTCTATTTAACTAAAGCCCAAGAACATAAAACAATACCACTGGACACATCATCTGACACATCTCTTCCCCCAAAGGAGAGATTGTTCATAGGACAAAGCTCCCTTGAAGCTCAGAATGACTATTGCTGTTGTAGCTGGTAATTGCTTACCTTGTTTTTAAAATTTTCAGCAATTCCTGAGCTTGGGTAGATTGGATTTGAAATAAACTCGCTTTCAGTTTACAATTAAGTTGTATAGTCCAAAATCCTGGCTGTGTTGTTTTCAACTTTTATCAGTAAGTAGTTCTTTAATTTTTGTGAAAACATTTACAGTTTCACCCCACTCTATTGATGGAAGTCTTAAATAGTGATATTGTCCTGGATTTCAGAATAAGGATTATTTTTTTCTTCATCATAGCTCTTAAGAAAATCCCAAGTGACCAGATCTCTTGAGATGGTAAGATGGGATTCTTTGACTCCTGGGGATTTTTAGCCTAAAAGAAGACTCCCTAGATTTGGGGTAGCTTCTGTAAGTCTCACTTGTAGTATAGGACAGGATACTTTGGTCAGAATTAGGCTCTAAACAGTGAATCATGAATTTATTATACTTAGAAATTAGGTTAACACATGGTGTATATGGATGTAAAATTACATCTTCCTACCCAGAAAAGGGCATCTCTAGAAATTCTCTCTATTGAGAAAGGGCAGGCAGAGTTGGACATCCTATTTCACCATAAGAATCCTGCCAGCAAGACTTCCTGGTTGCAGAGTATACCCACCAATGAGGAAGAGATTAGGTGAAAGGGCAAATTTAGGGAAAAGCTCCACCTAATGGCAAACCAGCTTCCTGCAGGAGGGAACACTCGTTTTCACATAAGCGTCACCAATTCAGACCTGAAGGTGAATCTTACTGTTTTTTTTGAGACAGAGCCTCAAGCTATTCCCCTAGGTAGAGTGCTGTGGCATCACAGCTCACAGCAATCTCCAACTCCTGGGCTCAAGCGAGTCTCCTGCCTCTGCCTCCCAAGTAGCTGGGACCACAGGTGCCTGCCACAATGCCTGG
>NW_003852411.1:19297071-19308496 GCF_000181295.1 Otolemur garnettii
CTGGGCTGGATTCGAACCTGCCACCTTAGGTGTATGTGGCTGGCGCCTTAGCCACTTGAGCCACAGGCGCAGAGCCAAATCTTACTGTTTTAAATTAAAAACGATTATAGTATCATATTGCTTAGAGCCTTGAGAAAAATAGGTAAGAGTATAAAACTGATACCTAGTTTTTATAAATTATAAATGAAAACGTCAAGGCAAAGGTGAAGATTAAGCAGAAAAGAACAACTTAAAAATCATTAAGATCTTGTCCCCACTTTGTAATTAATTTGTTACAGTTTTTATTATCATTAGAATTTATAAGAAAATCACAATGAGCTTCCATGTTCTCTGTACATTGAAGTGGTCTGAGGTCAATTAACATTTTCTTCTTCCCTTTCTTTCTGTGTCAGTCTCACTCTGTTGCCCTGGCTAGAGTGCAGTGGCATCATCATTAGTCACTGCAACCTCCAATTCCTGGCTAAAAGCAATCCTTTTGCCTCAGCCACCTGACTAGCAGAACCACAGGCATGTGCCCTTGTGCCTGGCTAATTTTTTTTCTATTTTTAGTACAGATGGGGTCTTGCTCATGCTCAGGCAGGCTAGTCTCTTTAACTTCTACCTCAAGGGATCCTCCTACCTTGCCCTCCCAGAGTGCTAGGATTACAGCCATTAGATACCATGTCCTCTGGCCTTTTTTTTTTTTTTGATACCAGGTCTCTTTTTGTCACTTAAGCTGGGGTACAGTGGCATAATTATAGCTCACTACAGAATTGAACTCAAATGATCCTCCGACCTCAGGATTATAGGCATGGGCCACTAAGCCTGGCCAGTATTTACAGCTAATTATTAACATTCAAAATGGAAACAAACACAATGCTGATTCATAAAACTATTTTTCTTTGGCTACATGTATGTGTTTTGTTTGATCTTAAAATATAAATACATAGAGATGTAACTGTTTATGGATGGATGATATCATTTTACATTTGTGTAATGCTTTATAGTTTTTTTTTTTTTTTTTTTTTGAGACAGAGTCCCACTATGTTGCCCTTGATAGAGTGCTGTGCCATCACAGCTCATAGCAACCTCAAACTCTTGGGTTTACACGATTCTCTTGCCTTAGCCTCCCAAGTAGCTTGGACTACAGGAGCCTGCCACAATGCCCTGGTATTGTTTTCTTGTAGTTGCCACTGTTGTTTGGCAGGCCCTGGCTGGGTTTGAACCCACCAGCCCCATTGTGTGTGGCTGGCGCCCTAGCCGTTGACCTATAGGTGCCAAGCCCAATGCTCTATAGTTTTTCAAAGCATTTTCACTCACATTATCTTCCACATATACTATCTCTGATTTTGGCAACAAAAGCCCTGTGAGGTAGACACAGCAAATGTTTGCATTTTAATTAAAGCAGGAAGGGAGGCTAAGAGAGGTTTATAATTTGCTCAAGGTGAAACATGAATAAGATTTTGAGGATATCATTTAAATATTGTTTTTATGTTATATTGTGCTGCTTCTTACTATATTATGTTGATAGTTGAAATATCACTATAATGTCTAATTTATATGATTCTCTTGAAGTGGCTGGTAAAATGAACCTTCTGACTCAGTCTACAGGGTTTTAAGCATTTTCCCACATTTTACACATAATTTGATTACCTTTGTCCTAAATGAATAATCTATCTGGGAATGAAAAAACATGATTAGAAAACAAAAAGCCATGATAATGTTCTGACAAGGAGCTATCTTTCATACCTCTCCAGGTGAAAAAGAACTTAAAAAAAAGTACCAACTAAAAACAATGTTAATGAGGCATGTGATCAAGTCAAAATTGTGTATCTTGTTTCTTCATTGTGGTGAAGAGTGTTACCTGGATTCCTTCTACCTATGGAGTTGATTGTCAGCTCTGTGGCAGAATTCTGCATCTGACTTTAGCCTTAGGGAAGCTAAGAGGACAAAACTCAAAAGCTCAACTTTTTGGTTGGTGTAGATAATTCAATGAACTCTTTTCTGCTTCTGCATCTGTTGGCCAGGAGACCTGGATGTGATAAGGCTTCAGTTCCTCAGGAGGAACAGAATCTGGGGCATTGCTCATGAGGTCATGTCCCCGGAAGGATTTTGGGAAGGCTATGACATCTCTGATACTTGGAGCTCCAGTGATAAGGCACATCAGTCTGTCTAACCCTGTGAATAAAATACAAAGAGGTACAGATGAGAAATGCAATCTACTGTTGAAAACTCCTTAGTTTGTCTATAAGTTGTAGAGAACTTTGTTTTTTTTTCCTTGGGGTCAGTCTCACTATGTCAGTAGAGTGCTGTGGCGTCACAGCTCATAGCAACCTCAAACTCTTGGGCATAAGTGATTCTCTTGCCTCAGCTTCCCAAGTAGCCAGGCACCCACCATAACGCCAGGCTTTCTTTTTTTTAAGAGACAGAGTTTTACTTTATCGCCCTTGGTAGAGTGCTGTCATGTCACAGTTCACAGCAACCTCCAACTCCTGGGTTTAGGCAATTCTCTTGCTTCAGCCTCCCAAGCAGCTGGGACTACAAGCACACGCCACAATGCCTGGCTATTTTTTGTTTGTTTGTTTTTGTTGCAGTTTGGCCGGGGCCGGGTTCAAACTTGCCACCGTTGGTATATGGGGCCAGTGCCCTACCCACTGAACCACAGGCACTGCCTGCTATTTTGTTGTTGTTGCAGTTGTTTAACTGGCCTGGAAAGTTTTGAACCCACCAGCCTTGGTGCATGTGGCTGGTGCCCTACTCACTGAGCTATGAACACTGCCCTAAGTAAGAATCTTTTTATTTTGAGACAGAGTCTTACTTTGTCACCCTCGGTAGGGTGCCCTGGTGTCAGAAGCTCACAGCAACCTCAAACTCTTGGGGTTAAGTGATTCTCTTGCCTCAGCCTCCCAAATAGGACTACAGGTGCCCGCCACACACCTGGCTATTTTTAGAGATGAGGTCTCACTCGGACTCAGGCTGGTCTCTGAACCCATGAGCTCAGGCAATCAACTTGCCTTGGCTTTCCAGAGTGCTAGGTTACAGGCATGAGCCACTGCGTCCAGCCAAGAATCTTTTTTTAAAGGTATTTTTTCTTGAGTCTCACTCTGTTGCCCTGGGTGGAGTGCCATGGTGTCATAGCTCACAGCAACCTCAATCTCTTGGGCTCAGGAGATCTTCTTGCCTCAGTCTCCTGAGTAGCTGGGACTACAGGCACTGAGTAGTCCTGAGCTCAAGCAATCCACCTGTGTTGGCCTCCTAGAGTGTTAGGATTACAGGTGTGAGCCACTGCACTTAGCCATAAGACTCTTTAGGAAGCTGAAACCAACCATAGTTTCCTGCCTTTTTCAAGGACGTTTGTTTGGTAAGTTTTTTTTTTTTTTTTTGAGACAGAGCCTCACTTGGTCACTCTTGGTAGAATGCCCTGGCATCATAGCTCACAGCAACCTCAAACTCTTTGGTTCAAGTGATCCTCTTACCTCAGCCTCCCACCATAACACATGGCTATTTTTGGGAGATGGGGTCTTGCTTTGGCTCTGGCTGGTCTTGAACCTGTGAGCTCAGGCAATCCACCTGCCTCGGCTTCCCAAATGCTGGGATTATAAGTGTGAACCACACTGCACGTGGCCTGATTTGGGCAGTATTAATTTAAGACCCTGTAGTTTTATTCTAAAACATCTTTCAAATGCAAATTATCAGTTAAGTTTTATCTTTATAACTAATAAAATATATTTAAAAAACACATTACTTATAACAAAGTCAAAATTCTCATAGAACCCTTGAGCTCATCTGCCTACCTCCACCACTACAAAGTGTAAACCCAAATTTGAGGCACAGTGCTATGCAATTCAATTTAATTGATAAAAGGACAAATTATTTACCTAATGCAATTCCTCCATGAGGGGGTGCCCCATATTCTAAAGCCTGGAGCAGATGGGAGAGCAATTTCACATCTTCCTAAAATTCAAAAGATAATTCAGTTTATTTTATTTATTTATTTACTTTTTTGAGTATCAAGTTGAGAGTATCAACTTGTTGTCCTGGGTAGAGTGCCACAGCATCACAGCTCATAGCAACCTCCGACTCCTGGGCTTCAGCGATTCTCTTGCCTCAGCCTCCCAACTAGCTGGGACTACAGGTGCCTGCGACACTGCCCGGCTATTTTTTGTTGTTGTTGTTGCAGTTGTCATTGTTGTTTAGCTGGTACTGTAACCACTGTGCTATGGGCGCCGAGCCAGACAATTCAGTTTAAACACACACTAAAGGTTCACTGAGTGCTACACACTAGGCTTAGGTGCTAAAGGGGAAAAATACCTTAATATGATTTAACTAATAGTAAAAACTCGCTGGGAAAGTGTACGAAACAGTATCAAGCTTATAGTTAAGGAAATACAACTAGTTGCAGATGATTGTAACATGTAGAAAAATGCCTGGTGCTCAGTAAATGCAGCTACTACTCTGTTGATAACATAAACAGAAGAGGCCCAATAAAGGAGGTGGAGATGTAGACTCAGAAAGGAAGGATAAAAAGCAGGAAACTCCCATCACAGAGATCAAGGGAAGAAAACATTAGTAAGAGGGTGACATTGTCAATGCTGCTGGGAGGAGGGGAGCTTATGGGTTAGGAAGAGGTCAGTGGATTTGGTGACCATGTGATAAGTTTCATCAGGCAGTACATGTAGAAATGTTGAAATGTCTGCCAGTGGTTCCCCAATCAGGCTACTAATTGAAATGGAGCAGGGAGATGCAAACAAACAGATCCCAGCCTCACACTTAGAGTTTTTGTGGTCTGGTATGGGCTAAGGCAGCAGTAGGTTTTGTTGTTTTTAATGCTTTGCAGGTGATTTGATTCTAATGTGCAGCAGGCCTGAGAAGCACTGGTATTCAGAGAAGAAGTAGCAGTCTTCTTACTGACTCTTTTGAAAAGGGTAACAATGAAAGGAATGAAAAAGGTAAGCTGAAAACTGGTGATTGGAGGCTTTGACTTTGCTAACAGATTCACAACCCTTAAAGCTAAAGGGAGAGTCTGATCAAAGCATCCAATCCTGTTCTCATATTTAAAGTTCTTCTATCCTCCCTCTCACCTGTTAATGCCACAAAATGATCTTTTAAGACCAGACTCTCTTGGATTCCTTTTCCTTTCCGAAACCTATCTTACAGTCTTCTACAGAATCACCAACTGCAAATTCCTAGGTTTGCATCTGTACAGACTTTTTAAAAATCTTGATTACACAATTTTCTCTCACCAATATACCCCCACTTTAAATGCAGCTAAAGTAGTATTTATTAAGTGATATAAAGTGCTTTCAAACTTCTCTTCATCTAACATTATCCACATTTTCAGTACTGCTTCATTTTACTGAGCAGTGTAGTGTTTAGGAGCTTGAGTTTCAAAGCTGCCCTGCCTGGATTTGAATCCTGGCTCTGCTTGCTTCTGTACTGTGTCATCTTGGCAAGATAATTAATCTGCCTCAGTTTCTCATCTTTAAAATAGGCAGAATAAGGGCATGTATCTCATCAAGTAATTGAAAGATTAAATGCATAAATATGTATAAATTACTTAAGCAGTGCCTGGCACAAAGTGAGCACTAATAAAAAGCTATTATTTACTTTTTCAAGTCCTACAATGAAGATAGAGACATAAGCTGAAGCTATTTTGTATTTAGTGAACCCTTCATTCATAAAAAATGTTTAACAAAACTGGCAAATACTCTGGTAAAAAAGTAAACTGATGTTAGAAGATGTTTGTTACCTTTAGTAGTGTTTCCAGGATGTAACGCTGTAGCTCTGCATCGTGAATTCGGATAGAACCACCTCCTATCTCATGGCCATTTAAAACCAGGTCATAGTGTTGGCTACGGACCTAGAAGATTCACAGAGCCTTTATGTTAAAGAAAATTTTGGCTTTCTGTTGGGTTAAAGATGCTGTAGCTACTTAGAGATGATGTATTAACTACTGGCTCAAACCCCCAAATCTTCTGGGGCTTCCAGAACTGGGTCCTAGTTATCTTTAGAGTATGAAATCTGAAATTCTAGGCTATTTTTACACATTTCCTTTTTATTTGGAAAATAAAGATAGATTTGGTACCTTTTTGGGCTCAGTGTATAGGAGGTGGATGTCATTGGGGTGGGGAGCAGTAAATGGGTGGTGGGTAGACTCCAGCTCACTGGGATTTTCCTCCTTGGGAAGGAAGAGTGGGAAATCCACCACCCAAAGGAAAGAGAACAGAGACGTGTCACGGAGGACCACTCCTCTCATTTCCAGAAGATCAGCACACTCAAGTCGTAATTTTCCCAACAAAGAGCACTGCAAATAGAAGACACAAACGTTCAGTTTCTTGACTTCTCTCTCATGAATTGTGAATGTTCTTAATAACACAGAATAGCAAATCCTTCTCAGAAGGTTTTCAATCAACTTTGCCCAGATCTAACAAAGGAATCACTATTTATGGCAGTTCCAGCCTTATGAAATGTATTTCTAAATAAGACGACTTGAAAAGAGGGCTAGGCAAGGTGGCTCAGGCCTGTACTCTTAGTACTCTAGGAGGCCAAAGCAGGTGGATTATTTGAGCTCAGGAGTTTGAGACCAGCTTGAGCTAGAGTGAGACCCCATCTCTATTAAAAATAGAAAAATTAGGCTCAGCACTTGTGGCTCAAGCAGCTAAGGCGCTAGCCACATACACCTGAGCTGTCAGGTTCAAATCCAGCCTGGGCCCACCAAACAATGATGGCTGCAACCAAAAAATAGCTGGGCGTTGTGGCAGGTGCTTGTAGTCCCAGCTACTTGGGAGGCTGAGGCAGAATTGCTTAAGCCCAGGAGTTGGAGGTTGCTGTGAGCTGTGATGCCACAGCATTCTACCCAGGGTGACAGCTTGAGGCTCTGTCTCAACAACAACAACAACAAAATAGAAAAATTAGCTGGGCATTGTGGTAGGCACCTGTAATCCTAGGTATTCAGGAGGTTGAGGCAAGAAGATTGCTTGAGCCCAAGAGTTTGAGGTTGCTTTGAGCTATGATGACACTACCCAGTGTGACACAATGAGACTGTCTCAAAAAGATTAAAAAAAAAAAAAAAGGCTCGCCCCTATAGCTCAACCGGCTAAGGCGCCAGCCACGTACACCTAAGGTGGCGGGTTTGAATCCCCAGCCCGGACCCGCCAAACAACAATGACGGCTGCAACCAAAAAATAGCCGGGCGTTGTGGCGGGCGCCTGTGGTCCCAGCTACTTGGGAGGCGGAGGCAGGAGACTCGCTTGAGCCCAGGAGTTGGAGGTTGCTGTGAGCTGTAATGCCACGGCACTCTACCCAGGGGGACAGCTTGAGGCTCTGTCTCAAAAAAAAAAAAAAAGACTTGAAAGTAGAAATTACTGCTTGATCCATGGGTTACAGAATGGATGTTGTGTTAGCAGCCATGAAAACAACATTTAACTCTTTTTACATCTCCACCAGAACTCTTCATTGACTAGATGCATTATCAATGATCAGTCATATTTTGGAAGAATGTTTTACTAAGCAGTAGGGCTCAACAATGGGCTTAAAATATTCAGTGAACCATGATATAAACAAGTGTGCTGTTATCCAGGCTTTGTTCTTCCATTGATAGAGCACAGGCAGAGTAGGGCCCTAGGATTTCTGGAGAGGTCAATGAGTCACATTAGCCCCTTAATGAGAAACCCAGTCTATTCTTTCAAGCCAAGCATGACCTCTCTGCTCTAATTATGAAAGTCCTAGTTGACATTTTCTTCCACTACAGAGCTGTTTTGTTTACACTGAAAATCTGGTGTTTGGTGTAGCCACTTCATCAATGATCTTAGCTGAATCTTCTGGCTAACTTGCTGCAGCTTCTATATCACCACTTGCTCTTTCACCTTGCACTTGGATGTTATGGAAATGGCTTCTTTTCTGAAAACTTATGAACCAACCTCTGGTAGCTTTCTACTTTCCTTCTCTTAACTTCTTTACTGCTCTCAGCCTTTGTAGAACTGAAGAGAGAATGAGGACCTTCTTCTGGATTAGGGTTTGGCTTAAGGGGAATGTTACGGTTGGTTTGATTTTTTGTCCAGCCAGATCACTCAACCTTTATCCCTATCAACAATAAAGCTGTTTCACTTTCTCAATCAAAAACCCCCCAAACCCTTATATACAAGTGTTAATTTTTTTCCCTTTTAAATTCTTTTTAAGATTTTTTTTTTTTAAGTCTTTCTCTGTTGCATGGACTAGAGTCCAATGGCATCCTTATAGATTGATACAACATCAAACTCCTTGGCTCAAGTGATCCTCCTGCCTCAGCCTCCTGAGTAGCTGAGACTACAAGCATGAGCCACCACACCCTGCCAAGTTTTCTATTTTTGGTAGAGACAGGGTCTTGCTCTTGCTAAAGCTGGTCTCAAACTTCTAACCTCAACTGATTCTCCTGCCTCAGACTCCCTGAGTACTAGGATTACAGGTGTGCACCACTGTGTCTGGCTCCTAAACATCAATATTCCTGTTTGACTTTTGTACTATACTTCTGTATATTTCACAAAGACCTTTAAAGTTAAAGTTAGTCTTCCATATATCCCCTCTGAAGAATGGTGATTTAGTCAGTGTGGATGATAGCACTTACCACCTATAGCTGCTGCTCTTCAAAAAGGTCTCACCTTGCCCAAGTTAGCTTAGGGGTGTGTGCCAGCCCACAAGTCATTCCAGTGGTGTGATCTGTCCCTCCACAATTTTAGGAATGCATTATGTACAGGAATTTGAGACTTACTACATTTTCTTCATCCATAAAACCTTGAAAATGAAATATTTTTTTCATGGGCATATAATACCCATAGCTACCTAAATGGCTTTCCCTAATCAGGGTCAGATCTAATTTGTATGAGTAATGACAATGGAGGCTGGTAGCTGAAGAAAAAAGCTCTAGTTTTTATATAGTGCATTATAAAGCATTAAAAGATTTTTGCAGAAAAGGTCCATTTTATGAGTTATCAATACCAAGTATGTACTCTATAAATATAGGAGAGGAAAGGCATCATTCATCATCAACAGTATATATGCTTGGAGGTAATTTTCTTACTGCTTTCTTGTGTTCTCCTGCAGTTAAGAGGACCATATCTTCCTCTTGGATCTCCATTAATCTGGTTAATTCCAGTCTTTGTTCCTCTATTATGAGTTTAGCAACTGGAGAATTCCAGTTTCTACCGACTTTCAGGAATATAGGTAAGACTTCCTGTGAAAAAGAAAAAGGCATACTTAAACTTTTTTTTTTTTAAGTGGGACTTACTCTCTCATAGTACAAAGATTTCTTGCTCTCTAAAGAGAATTTGTAGATTACCTCTGTTCCCTCCCTAAGCCCTTCAAAATGATACCAAAGAAATTTCAAAAAGTAATTTCACCACATTGAAAAAAAAGACAGTGAAGGGTGGAGAAGAATATCAGTAGCAGGCTTGGTGCCATAGCTCAGTGGTTAGGGTGCTGGCCACATACACTGGGACTGGCAGGTTCGAACCCAGCCCAGGCCTGCTAAACAACAATGACAACTACAAAACAAAAGTAGCTGGGTGCTGTGGCAGGTGCCTGTAGTCCCAGCTACTTGGGAGGCTGAGGCAAGAGAATTGCTTAAGCCCAAGAGTTGGAAGTTGCTGTGATGCCACGGTACTCTGCCAAGGGCAACACAGTGAAACTCTGTCTCAAAAAAAAAAAAAAAAAAAGGGCTTGGTGCCTGTGGCTCAAGTGGCTAAGGTGCCAGCCACATACACCTAAGTTGGTGGGTTCAAATCCAGCCTGGACCCGCTAAACAACAATGATGGCTACAACCAAAAAATAGCAGGGCGTTGTGCTGGGCGCCTATGGTGCCAGCTACTTGGGAGGCTGAGGCAGGAGACTTGCTTGAGCCCAGGAGTTGGAGGTTGCTGTAAGCTGTGATATTACAGCACTCTACCCAGGGGGACAGCTTGAGGCTCTGTCTCAAAAAAAAAAAAAAAAAAAAATATCAGTAGCAGAGAGATTTCTACAATTTTTGACAGATTGGAAGTGAATAGAGTAGGAAAGATTAAAGAAGCAAGATGCAGGAAGCTCTGGCTTAGAGAACAATGGAGGTGGCCTCAGCACAGAACTAACTGATTTTACCCTGCAGAATCCTAAAGAGGTTCAGGACTCTTCTTTTTTAGAGACAGAGTTTTACTTTATCGCCCTCGGTACAGTGCCGTCACGTCACAGCTCACAGCAACCTCTAGCTCTTGGGCTTAGGTGATTCTTTTGCCTCAGCATCTGGAGTAGCTGGGACTACAGGCGCCTGCCACGCCTGGCTGTTATTTTGTTGTGGTTTGGCTGGGGGCCAGGTTTGAACCCACCACCCTCTATATATGGGACCCTCTGTATATAGTGCCCTACTCACTGAGCCACAGGCCCAAGACTCAGGACTCTTAAAGCTTAAGTTCCCAGGGTGCCAGCCAATGGCCTTGCTGCTCACCCTAAAGTAAACCTAACCATTTACAAAGCCTCTCCAAGGACTCTGAGGTTCCAACTAGCTTTTAAGATGCTGCATTCTTAAATATGTGCAGACAGCCAAAAACCACCATACACTGAAGAAACTCTGCAATATTTAGAAAAGAAAAAGAAAAGACAAAGACATAAAAAAAGAAAAGACATACATAAAAAATGACCCTAGGAAAAGAGATTATTTAGGGACCAAAAGAGAACCTGAAAGGCTTAAATCCAAAAAGGTACCCCAAAAGGGTTTTTATTAATAAAAGCAGAATATGATGTAATGAAAGAGCTATTGGGAAATAAAAACAGAATAAATAAAATAAAGGAAATGATGGAAATGATACAGAAAAAAAGAGACATATAAGGTAAATAAAAGGGTTCAACATGTAATTAATAGAAATTCCAAAGAGAGATTAGAAAAAATGATGAGGTCAAAAACAATTAGATTATAAAAGAATTTTCTACAGATAAAAGATATAAACCTTCATATTAAAAGGTCCCTTCGAGTGTGCAACACATTGAATAAAAAAATGATCCAAAGAGCCATCCATGGTGGCTCATGCCTCTAATCCTAGCATTCTGGGAAGCCAGGTGGGCAAACTGCTGAGCTCAGGAGTTCAAGACTAGCAAGAGTGAGACCTGCCTCTAAAAACAGCTGCGCAGTGAGGTGGGCACCTGTAGTCCCAGCCACTAGGGAGGATGAGGCAAGAGGATTGCTCAAACATGAGTTTGAGGTTGCTATGAGCTATGATGATGCCATGGTACTCTAGCCAGGATGATAAAGTCAGACTCTGTCTCAAAAAAAAAAAAAAAATCCAAGCTACACATACTGTGAGATTTCAGAACATTAAGAGGTCCCAGGCTCAGCACCAGCCACATACACCCAAGGGTGGTGGGTTTGAACCCAGCCCTGGCCAGTTAAACAACTGTAACAACAACAACAAAAATAGCCAGATGTTGTGGCAGGCACCTGTAGTCC
>NW_003852411.1:19308691-19317320 GCF_000181295.1 Otolemur garnettii
CTGTGACACCATATTACTCTACCAAGAGCAACATAGTAAGATTCTGTCTCAAAAAAAAAAAAAGAAAAGAAGTCCCCGCTATTTGGGAGGCTGAGGCAAGGGAATTACTTAAGCCCAGGAGTTTGAGAGTGACATAGTGAGATTCTGTCTCAAAAAAGAAACCAAAAAAGAACATTAAGAATCAGGAGGTTAGAAGCTTTCAAAGAGAAAAAAAGTCAGTCTTCTATATAGGGGAGGATAAATTCATACATGCATCAGATTCTCATCAGTAACAACAGATGAGAGAAGAAAAATAAATCAATGCTCGATGTCCTAAGTCTATGCTGTCTGGTCACATGCTGTGGCTAGCTAGTTTGCTTATTTACTTATTTAAATAAATTTATTTTTTTGAGACAGAGTCTCACTATGTCACCCTCGGTAGAGTATCGTGGTGTCACAGCTCACAGCAACCTCAAACCCTCGGGCTTAAGCAATTCTCTTGCCTCAGCCTCCTAAGTAGCTGGGACTACAGGTGCCTGCCACAATGCCCAGCTATTTTTTGTTCTTGTTTAGCTGGCCCGGGCTGGGTTCGAACCCGCCACCTTCGGTGTATGTGGCTGCATAACCACTGTGCTACGGGCACGGAGCCTTGTTATTTATTTTTGAGACAAAGTCCCTGGGTCCCTGGGTAGAGAGCCATGGCATCATCCTATGGCTCACAGAAACTTCAAACCCTTGGGCTCAAGTGATCTTGTCTCAGTGTCTTCAGGAGCTAGACCTGCAGGTGCCTGCCACAATGCCTGGCTAGTTTTTCTATTTTTATTTTTTTGAGACAGAGTCTCATGCTGTCACCCTGGTCATACTGGGTAGAGTGCCGTGGCGTCATAGCTCACAGCAACCTCAAACTCTTGGGCTTAAGCAATTCTCTTGCCTCAGCCTCTCAAGTATCTGGGACTACAGGCATCCACCACAATACCCAGCTATTTTTTTGTTACAGTTGTCATTGTTTTAGCTGGCCCAGGCCGGGTTTGAACCCACCAGCCTTGGTGTATGTGGCCGGTGCCCTACCCATTGAGCTATGGGTGCTGCCCTAAGCTTTTCTATTTTTAGTAGCAATAGGATCTCACTCTTGCTCAAGCTGGACTTGAACTCCTGAGCTCAAGCAATCCACTGGCCTTGGCCTCCCAGAGTACTGGGATTATAGGAATGAGCCACTGCACCTGGCTTAAATTTAAATTAATTTAAATAAAATGAAGTAAAACCTTTAGTTATACTAGCCTGTTTCAAAGCATTCAATAGCTATACTAGCTATTGGTTACCATAATGCAGTTATAAGGCATTCTCATCATTACAGAAAGTTCTATTGGATAGCGTTGTTCTAGGATGCTAAAACCTCCAGTTATACTAGCCTGTTTCAAAGCATTCAATATTAGCTATTGGTTACCATAATGCAGATATAAGGCATTCCCATCATTACAGAAAGTTCTATTGGATAGCATTGTTCCAGGATGGCATGGCTGTCAATCAGAATTTTATACCAAGCCAAATTATTATTCAAGTGTTACGTTTTGAACATATAGGCGTTTTTAGGCATGTAAGGACTCAGAAAATTGACCTCTCACATGCTGTCTTAGAAGTTACTTGAGTACATACTCTAGCATCAATAAGAAAGAAGATCTGGAATCCAGGAAGAGTGGCTTAAACTCAGAAGAGGAATGAAGAAAGGGTCCAGAAAGGCAGCTATGCAGTAGGTACGGAGTAACTAGGTGAGGTATGTGGATGGGAGCCTTATCTCTCCTCTTTTATTTTTAACCAAGTATATGTATTATGTTGCTAAAAATTAATACGTATATTAAAAAGAACTTGAAGCCAAATCAAGTTAAATTGTTAATACATTTAAAAATAATAGCTGCACCTTTTTCCTATATAAAAATAATGAAAATTAGGAAGGAAAGGCTGGGCAAGATGCCTCATGCCTGTAATCTGAGCACCCTGGGAGGCTATGGTAGGGAGGATCACTTGAACTCAGGAGTTCAAGACCAGCCTGGGCAAGAATGAGATCCTGTCTCTACTAAAAATAGAAAAATTAGCCACATAGGTGGCAGGTGAAGAACTCTTATTCTTCCCTGTTTTAATTCTACTATTCACAAAAACCCAAGAACACAAAATGTCTGTCAAAGGTATATTCAGGCCAGGCGATCACTTAAGCTCAGGAGTTTAAAGTTGCTGTGAACTAGGCTGATGCATGGCACTCTAGTCTGGGCAACTGAGACTCTCTCTCTCTCTCAAAAAAAAAAACAAAAAAACAAAAATAAAAACATTCAGAATTCTAAAAACTGATATAGGAAGAACAATAGATACAGTTTTTTTTCCCACACCTGCCATACTTGCATTTAAACATCAGCATATCTGTTTATTTTCCTAACTAGATTAAAATAACTTTGTTTATTTATTTATCGATATAAAGTTTATTTATTTATTTTTTGAGATGGAGTCTCTGTCACCCTGAGTAGAGTCCTATGGCACCATCATAGCTTATAGCAACCTTGAAGTCTAGGACTCAAGAGATCCTCTTGTCTCAGCCTCTTGAATAGTTGGGACTATAAGTGTCTGCCACCACACCTGGCTAGTATTTTTCTATTTTTAATAGAGATGGGGTCTTGCTCTTGCTCAGGCTCAAGCAATCCACCTGCCTCAGCCTCCCAAGGTGCTAGAATTACAGGAGTGAGCCATCACGTTCAGCCTACCTTGGCTTATTTGAAAAGGCTATAGTCGTAGACTGATAGCCAATAAAGTCAAAGCTTGGTGAGACTGTTTAAAACCATATAGCTGAACTTTCACATTCTGATTAATGGTGAATTCAACTAAGTTGAAGTCTTAGTTATACTTAAGAATAAGATTAACTTTAAAAATTCAAAAATAGAAGTCTGAGCAAGAGCAAGACCCCTGTCTCTACAAAAAATAGAAAAATTACCCAGCTATGGTGGGCACCTGTAGTCCCAGCTACTCAAGAGGCTGAGGCAGGAAGATGGCTTGAACCCAGGAGTTGGAGGCTGCTGTGATGACACCACGGCACTCTAACCAGGAGGACAGAGTGAGTCCCTGTCTCTAAAAAAAAAAAAGAAGAAAAGTAGAATGATATGAAATAGTAAGACCCTCAAGAGAGTTCAAGAGTTCAAGCAATTATTACTTAAAAAATATTGGCTCAGCACCCGTAGAACAGTGGTTATGGTGCCAGCCACATACACTGAAGTTGGGAAGTTGGCGGGTTTGAACCCGGCCTGGGCCAGCTAACCAACAATGACAACTGCCACAAAAAATAGCTGGGCCTTGTTGCGGGCACCTGTAGTCCCAGCTGCTTGGGAGGCTGAGGCAGGAGAATCACTTGAGTCCAAGAGTTTGAGGTTGCTGTGAGCTGTGATGCCTGGCACTCTACCAAGGGTGACATGGTGAGACTCTGTCTCAAAAAAAAAAAAAATTGAATACCTGTAAGGAAAAAATCTCACCTAATTAACTCCTTACCTGATTAAAATGGTCAGCTGCAATTTTTCTGATGGAGTCAATTTCTCTCCTTTTAAAGTATTTCTGATGGAAAAAAAAACAGTAAACTTGTTAATTTGACTCTTAGCTTGATTAACGTGTTAGTGATATAAATGGGGACACATGTATATTTTATGTCTATCACAGTAGTGGGATTTAGTAAAAATTTAATTTCTCCTGACAAATGACAATTTGTTAAAGCTTGTTATAGGGTTTATTTTTTCCCCTCATTATACAAGTCTTATGGAGAATAGCTGTCAATGTATTCCACAGGAGACTTTGTATGTAATAAGCAGCATAAATGTTCAAAATGAAGCCCTACAACTAAGAGAAAAACAACTTTCAGACCAATAGGAGGACTTGGAATTTAATTATTTCAGATTTTTTTTTCTTTGAGACAGAGTCTCACTTTGTCGCTCTCCATAGAGTGCTGTGAAGTCATAGCTCACAGCAACCTCAAACTCCTGGGCTCAACTGATCCTCTTGCTTCAGTCTCCTGAGTAGCTGGGTCTACAGGTGCCCATTACAAAGCCCGGCTATTTTGAGATGGGGCTATTTTGCTCTAGCTCATAGTGGTCTTGAATATTTCAGATTTCTTAAAATTCTTTACATCTTTTTCTAATTAGCTTGTTTAAGGTTTCTTAAAATCCTTGTTGTATCTTACTTTTTCTAAATTATCACAGTGTCTTTCTAAATGAGACACTATGGTTATCATTATGTTATGTAGCTTCAAATAATTCCACTTACATAGTTTGATGTTTTAGAGCATATTCCTTCTCCCTTTGAGAGTGATGTCTTATCAGATCCCAAATATGAGAACCTGGAGTAAACTCCCTCTTCCCCTTGGGCATATTACCTCAAACCTTATCTGACCCCTATATGTTAACTACTGACTTCAACTACTGGACTTCAAAAATACACATAAACTCAAGAGTTTGAGGCCAGGCATGGTGGCTCACACCTGTAATCCTAGCACTTATGGAGGCCTAGGTAGGTGGATAGCCAGAGCTCTGGAGTTCAGACCAGCCTGAGTAAGAGCAAGACGCCATCTCTAAAAAATAGCTGGGTGTGTGGTGGACACCTGTAGTCCCAAATACTTGGGAGGCTGAGACAAGAGAGTTGCTTGAGCCCAGGAGTTTGAGGTTGCTGTGAGCTATGATGCCACGCACTCTACCAAGGGTATCAAAGTGAGACTCTGTCTCAAAAAAACTCCCCCAAAACAAACAAAAAAAACCTTAAGAGTTTATAAGACAGGTGGTGCCTGTGGTCTGGTAGGGTGCTAGCTCCATATACTGAGGGTGGCGGGTTCAAACCTGACCCCGGCCAAATTGCAACACCAACAATAAGAAAAAATACCCAGGTGTTGTGGTGGGCACCTATAGTCCCAGCTACTCAGGAGGCTGACGCAAGAGAATTGCCTAAGCCCAGGAGGTGGAGATTGTTGTGAGCTGTGTGATGCCATAGCACTCTACGGAGGGCAATAAAGTGAGACTCTGTCTCTACCAAGAGTTTAACAGATATTTTGACAGTACATGCTGTGATGCCTTGCACTCTGGCAGCTGTTTCTGGATGCTGAAACAGGGCAATACCCTGTTATCTTTGGAGCTAATCTCTTGCATCCTTGCTGGCCCCACCCTCCAGCATCTAGGGACCTTAAATGTAGTCTGCATTGTGTGGTCAAACCATCTTCTCTTGAGATACCTCAAACTTTAATTAGTTTTTACTTTGCACAGAGGCCTGCTTCCATCCTAACTGAGCAAGTGGACATCAGAACTTCTGGAACTCATTCACCATGTGGTTAATGTACCTTGTCTATTGAGTATATTTCCTCTGGGGTTTGTTCATGTCATTCACCCCTGCAAGCATTGTGAACCTAAGAAAAAAATTCTGCTTGTATGGCAATAAACTGTGTGATTTATGAAATTATACTTTCATTATGTCCTTATTTTTACCCTATATAACACATCATTAATTTGATTTATGGGACATTTAACTAGCTTTGGGAGGTAATAAAAAGGTGAAAACATGATTCACACCCCTGCACTTCTTGTATCTACTCAGGGAAGAACAGACATACTCAAATTGGGGTAGAGACAATATGCTACACTGAGTTCCCTTGAACACATTTGTTATGTCTGGCACCATATTATTTTCTGCTGAATTTGTGAAGTAAATAAAAAGTAATGAGGTCTCACCCCATTCTGAATCTATTAATCTCCTATGTATCTGAATGAGTACAATCATTCAAAATCATAAGCTTATTCAAAACACCTATGGGATGCCTCTTACTAAGTATTAAATTACTTTCAAAGTAGGTATACTAACTATAGAAAATAGGTATGTCTCATTGTTTTAGAGTCAATGCTTGCTAACTATTCTCTCTCTCTTCTACCCCTACTTATTTTCCTTCCTTTTTGCTTTTTTAGTTCTACCTCCTTTTCTTCCCATTATTAATGCAATTGAAGTGAGAACCTCAAAAGGCCAATAGTCAACATGCAATGACTATGCTGGAATTCGTATGGGCTGAGAAGGTGTCAACATACTGAGGCTGGAGACAGAATACTGAGCACTACTTAATGCTCATAAAATATTCATGATGATATTATTCCAAATGAAGTATAGGATTACTACTTAACATTGTTAATAAGGAAAAAAAAAAGCCCTGGATCTTGGATATAAAGTTATAAAGTTTAATTGTTTTCAGATACTTTTAGACTTTATATAAAAACATTTTTATTTAGAAAGAAGTGTTTTTTCTGAAGTTCAAATGTGCCAGTGTTGAACACATTTACTTCTCAAGCATACATTTTAGAGAAAACAGAATGATGCTTCACTTACTGTTCCTTCAGGGACACATATGGCTTTGATGGTTCCTTCGGGTTTATTAAGTGCATCTTGAAGAAATCCAATCTCTGTGTTTCTAAACAGATCACTGATATCGATAATCTGAAAAATGGGTAACAAAAAGGGGTAACTAAATGTGAAGTAATTTTTTTCTCAAAACATTTTACAAACAAGATTTTCAAGAAGAGAACAGTTTTGATAATATTCAACATTTGATAAGTTAACATTAGATAGCATTCATAGAGCATTTACCATGGGTTAAGCACAATAACAATGTTTTACATATATTTATTCATCGTATCTGTACAATAGTATGAGGTTGGGCCTCTTATAATCCCCAGTTCATAGATGAAGAAACTGAGACACAGAGAGGAAAGTAACTTGCTCAAGATGACATAGCTAGTAAGTGGTAGAACCACCATTCCATCAAAGGAAGAAACAAGGAGGGAGTTATGACTTTTTCTATTACATAGTTTTCATTCTCAGAATTGAGCAATGACTATTCATATACTGGGCAGAATTCAGTCTCTAAGGAATGTGCACTGAAACGGCATTACAGAGATCAAGGGATATGGCTTTCCAGGAGCAAATAATGGGAGGTCTCATAGTGAAATGGCTCTATATAAATTCTACCTTTGACCTTAAATACTTATAGATACCAATGATTTGAATAAACATGCTTTCACATGCTTTGATCCTTTATAGACCATGGAAAACAAATCATCTTTGCCTTCCAAGTGCCATTTTGGCTTTAAAAAAATTGGATAGTTCTCCCTTTTGGGTTACCATTCATGTCCATATAATCAATAACTTGTAAGTAATAAAAACTTTAGAGTAAGAATTTGACTGACTCTTGGAAATGAGTCTTGGAATACGGTAGATAGAAAAAAAAGCAAGCTCTTATTCTCTCTTGCTGTAGCTCACTAATAAGCTGCTGAAGTACAACAATAATACAATTTGACTGTGTGACACTTGTGAATTTCAAAGCGGTTTAAAAGACTGCAGGACTATTTGGGGGCACAGTCCTGGAAAAGTGACGAGAAGTACCTTCATTCCAAAGCGAGTGTCAGGTTTATCAGTTCCATAGGTGGCCAGTGCCTCAGCAAAAGTCATGGAAGGAAAAGGAACCACCACAGGATCTTTGTCACTGGGCCAGGAACAGTGGAGTAAACCCTCAATCAAACGCTGAATCCCGGTCTGGTCTACAAAAGACATCTCTATGTCAATCTGAAACCAAAATAATATATGGAAACTAATTTGAATAGCCACAATATATACATATTTATACACATATTTCTCTGCTTTTAAGTTACCATGGGATTTTGTACATACTTATTATTGTACATCTGGGTTTTTTTGTTTTTGTGAGACAGAGTCTCACTCTGTAACCCCATGACAGAGTGCCTTGGCATCATCATAGCTCACAGCAACCTCAAACTCCCGGGCTCAAGTGATCCCCTTGCCTCAGACTCCTGAGTAGCTGAGACTACAGGCGTGCATCACCATGCCCAGCTAATTTTTCTATTTTAGTAGAGACAGTGTTTCGCTCTTGTTTAGGCCAATCTCAAACTCCTGAGTTCATGCAATCCTCCCACTTTGGCCTTCCAGGGTGCTGGGATTCCGGTGTGAGCCACCATGCTTGGCTGAATTTTTGGTTCTTAGTATTTAAAAGCTTTAGCATACTCATATCATTAGCATTAAAACACTGTAGGAATTCCTGTCATTCCTCAGTTGATGACCACATTTCTTATTAAAAGGACACATAAAATGAATCAAAATTGAATCATTAGTTAATTAAATATCTAACAGATAGAATGTAGTGAGAAGTAAAGTATATAAAATGTGACTGCCCTGTTCTTGAAGAAAATACTTGGCAGTAGTAAGCCTGAACATGTAAAAGACAAGGGAATATAACTTAGTACCTGAGTAAACTCTGGCTGTCTGTCTGGTCTTGAACCTTCATCTCGATAACATCGGGCGACCTGAAAATATCTACAATTGAAAAATAGCATTAATTGAGTCATGACTCTAGGAAGATGCGTATGATTTTTCCCCAAAGCTTATGGTAATATACACTATGAAATAAATTAATAATGATACCTTAAAAACATAGGAAAGCCTTTTAGTGATGTTTTAATCTAATCAGATGCACACCTGACCCATGAGAAGTTAACTATTCTGTACATCGTTTTCAAAATATATATTGGTACCTTTGGATACTCATATATTAGACTGGCATGCAAATTAGACCATGCTTTTTTTTTTT
>NW_003852411.1:19319019-19320968 GCF_000181295.1 Otolemur garnettii
TTCTTTTCTTAAAAACATTTTTTAAGTCCATACTTCTTCACAAATATATATATATATTTTGAGACAGGGTCTTGCTCTGTGAACTAGGGTGAATGTAGTGGTGTCATCATAGTTCATTGCAACCTCAAGGGCCTGGGTTCAAATGATCCTCCTGCCTCAGCTTCCCAAACTTCAACTCCTGGGCTTAGGCAATTCTCTTGTCTCAGCCTCCCAAGTAGCTGAGGACTACAGGTGCCTGCCTATTTTTTTTTGTTGCAGTTTGGCTGGGGCTGGGTTTGAACCTGCCACCCTTGGTATATGGCACCAGTGCCCTACCCAATGAGCCACAGGTGCTGCCCTAATTTTTCTATTTTTAATAGAGATAGGGTCTTGCTCTTGCTTAGGATGGCCTCAAACTCCTGAGCTAAAATGATCCTCCCACCTTGGCCTGTCAAAGTGCTAGGATTACAGGCGAGCCACCTCACCTAGCCCCACATATACTCTTTAGCATCAGCCAAAGTGAAATATTTATTGCTCCACAAATACATTTGAGCTTTCCTATGCTATACCTTTTCAATTCTCATCTTTACCTGCTGAAGTGCAGCTCTGTCCATGAAAGTCCAGCTCACAAAGTTTTCTACAGTATTTCCCTGACTGATATAATTTCAGTTTGCAAATACTTAGTTTACAAATCTCAATCCATTTGTATTTTAGTTTCTATCACAGTTGGTTTTATTTGCTATCCTATTTTGCCTTACTGGCTTCATTAACTCCTTGGAAGCAGAATCTATACTTTTTTTTTCTTAATTCCCTGCCACATCTATTAATATAGAGCTTTCTATATGGTGGCCACCCCATAAATCTTTACTAAACAATGATTATATATTGCGAGGGTATAAGTATTCTCCAACTCTCATAAATATTCTTAACTTTCTCTTAAGAGACCAGACAATTTTATGTTTCCTATTCCCCTTTCTTCTTCTCTTTCCCTTTTCTGACAACTACTGGCACAAAAAAAGCTTACCTGTCTAACCCGCCAACCATCAGAAGCTGCTTAAACTGTTGAGGACTCTGAGGGAGAGAATAAAACTTCCCAGGTTCCCTAGATGGTACTAAAAACTCTTTGGCACCCTTTTAAAGACAGAAAAGGAGAGGAGAGACATAATTAAAACACTAAGTTCTCATAATGACAGAGATAATTTCTTGCTCATCTTTTTCTTTAATATTCACATAGTCTAATTTACTTATTTATTTTTAACTGGTGTGTATTTATTATTTCAAAATATTAAGGAGGTACAAATATTTCTGCTACATGGATACATTTTATAATGCTTAAGTTGGGGCTTTAAGTATGCTCATTACCCAGTGTTCATTGTATCGGATAGGGAGCTTTTTACCCCTCCGCGGCCCTCCTGCCCCCTTTGCTTGTGTTGTAATCCCTAAAAAGACTTGTACACAACAGGCTTTAAATCCCACTTATATATAGTAGGTTTTAAATTTATGCTTGTTGAAATAAATTCCCAATTCTGTTTCTAGCCAAATGAATTTTGTGTGTTATTTCCTATCCAAGTAATTCCTAACTGCTTTTCAAAATTAAAATGTAGGGTTTTTTTTTTTTTTTTGAGACAAAGTCTCACTATGCCACTCTTGGTAAAGTGCTGTGGCATCACAGCTCACAGCAACCTCAAACTCTTAGGCTCAAGTGATTCTCTTGCCTCAGCCTCCCAAGTAGCTGGGACTACAGGTGCGCGCCACAACGCCCAGCTATTTTTTGGTTGCAGCCGTCATTGTTGTTTAGCAGGCCCAGGCTGGGTTCGAACCCATCAGCCTTGGTGTATGTGCCCAGCGTCCAACTCACTGTGCTATAGGCGTCAAGCCTAAAATGTAGTTTTATTAGTCTATATATTGGATATGTAGATACCAATGTTTAGAACTGTCGGCTTTTAATGAATAAGGGTTTTTTTTTTTTT
>NW_003852411.1:19321895-19323232 GCF_000181295.1 Otolemur garnettii
GAGCCAGTTCTCTCAATTCTTTAAAAAACCTAGTTAATGTGACCATTGTGAGGCAGTAAATAAAACAGAATAAAAACAAAAGTGGACCAAGTAAACATACAAGCAAAGTGGTCTAGTTCTATAACAATAGGACGTTATTAGTAGGCTGACTGAAGGAATGTACATACCCCTGGGGTCTTCTTAAACAGGGTTGGGGTTTCTATATCCACAAACCCTAAAAGGAGAGATACATTATAATTTAGTAGACGGGAATGTGGAATTTGTCAAATATGATGTCTATAATATAGCACAACAAATCTGAGGCTCCCCTTTAATTAGAAATTTGGGCAGAAATTAGCTACTAAGCCTATACATATTGACTGCATATGTATCCAAGAAGGAAGCCGAAGGTTTTCATAAAAATCTTACTCTGTTCAGCAAGTTGATACCTTTGACATGAAATAATTCTAGATATTTGATGAATTCTTATCCAGTGAACTGTTCTGATTTTTTAAATGTTCTGCTAGTGCAGCAAAAATAACACAAATAACGCAGGAAAACCCCAGGACTGATTGATATGTCTGTTTAGTTTAATTCACATGACATTTTAGAGCTCTGAACTAGTGATGTATAAGCATGATAAAGAATTGAGAAAACTTACAGAAACAACCAAAGGACTGTCCTGCCTTCAATAATGATGGGAAATACTATATTAACCAATGCTATTGCCACTATCATCTTTAAAAGAATGCAGTTGTGATATCAGAGGAAACTATTAATAGTTACCAAGTTATGCCATAGGGCAAAAACTACACAATGACTTCCCTAAGGGGAGGATACAATAAAACAGAAGAGATGCTAACAAGTCCCACAGAACCCGCAGGCATCATTTCCCTTACCATGCAGATTACAGAGATATTCCCGCATTTTCATGACCATCTGAGACCTCAGCCGCAGGTTATATTGCATTTGGAAACTACGTAAGTCTAGGTATCGATACTGCAAACGGAGAGTCTCTGTTTTCTAAACAAATTGAAAGATTTTTATGTTTAAATGTTCTCTGAATATTAGAAAGGTATTTTCTTTAGATGCAGTTTGAACTTTCCAAAAATAAATTTAGCTCTGTCTTTTAGCTTCCATCATCAAGGGGCCCGTTGGTATGCCATTTCCATTTGTGTATGCCATCTTTCAGTCCTACAACTTTTAAGTTTGTTACAATTGCAGATTAGTACTATTTTACATTTTTTTATTTTTATTTTATTTTATTTTTTTTAGACAGAGCCTCAAGCTATCCCCCTGGGCAGAGTGCCATGGCATCACAGCTCATAGCAACCTCCAACTCCTGGGCTCAAGCGAGT
>NW_003852411.1:19323453-19327696 GCF_000181295.1 Otolemur garnettii
CCTTAGGTGTATGTGGCTGGCGCCTTAGCCACTTGAGCCACAGGCGCCGAGCCGTTTTTTTACTATTCATTATTAACATCACCCTTCACTGAGATGTGCCTACTTTATGAAACATTTATCCGTTCATTTAAACCCATAATGGAATCTTGAAAAATAATTTGAAGATGTCATAGATCTTTTAAAAAGATATAACAGAGGCCAGGTGTGGTGGCTCACAGGTTTGAGACCAGCCTAAGCAATAGTGAAACCCCGTCTCTAAAAATAGATGGGCATTGTGGAAGGCACCTATAGTCCCAGCTACTCAGGAGGGTGGGGCAAGAGGATTGCTTGAGCCCCAGAGTTTGAGATTACTGTGATGCCAGGGCACTCTACCGAGGGCAACAAGTGAGACTTTATCTCCAAAATAAATAAATAAATAAGACACACCAGATAACTAGGCATAGTGGTGTATGTCTGTAACCCCAGCTACTCAGAAGGCCAAGGTGGGAGAATTGCTTCAGCCCACGAGTTTGAGGCCAGTCTGGACAACATACTTAGTAAGATCCCATCTCTAAAAAAGATATGCCAGAGTTAAAAATAGTTGTGATTTTATTAGCTGAATGGGACACTGACTAAAAGTATAAGGAATACAAAGGAACAGCAGATGGAATTTCTATGACTGTACTAGGAGGAAAAGTGTGAAGGTTTGTTTATCTTCAAGGCTGTAAAACTGGGATCCCTATTTGTGCTGAGAACTTAAAAAAAATGTCCTTTCTCCTGCAATAGCTAATTTCTTTGGTATTAGAAAAAGAAATGGTGAGAAATATCCATAACTTCTCTTTCTAAATGCTTATCTGGAGAAAACTATATGTTTTATTTTTCACAGTAAGGTCAACTTTGTAATTATATATCTATATATATTTTTTTCTTTTAACTTGAGATAGAGTCTCACTTTGTCACCCTTGGTAGATTGACGCCATGATGTCACAGCTCACAGCAACCTCAACCTCTTTGGCACAATGGATCCTCTTGCCTCAGCCTCCAGGGTAGCTGGGATTACAGGTGCCCGCCACAATGCCTGACCAGCTACTTTTTCTAATTTTAGTACAGATGGGGTCTCCCTCTTACTCAGGCTGGTCTGGAACTCCTGAGCTCAAGGAATCCTCACGCCTTGGCCTCCCAGAGAGGGAGGCCTGTACCTGAGCCACTGTACCTGGCCTGTTTTCTAATTAAAGAATTAAGTAATACCTGTAATCCTAGCACTCTGGGGAGGCTGAGGCAGTTGGACTGCTTGAGCTCAGGAGTTTGAGAACAGCTGGAACAAGAGCAAGACACCATCTCTAAAAAATAGCTGGGCATTGAGGTGGGCACCTGTAGTCCCAGCTACTTGGGAGGCTGAGGCAATAGGATCATTTGAGTACAAGAGTTTGAGCTTGTTGTGCCCTGCTATGACACCAGGGCAGTCTGCTCAGGGTGACAAAGTGAGAGTCTGCCTCAGAAGAAAAACAAAAAGAATTAAGTATTGGAAACTAAAATGTAAGATGAAATGGCCACATAATTAATTAAAACATCTCTTAGTAGATCAGTTTAAAAATTAGGTGTACACAATCTACAATTATGACAAGGCTGAAAAATCATTGGGTGTACTTAGTGTGTCTATTTCCATAACTTCTCAAACCTTGGAAAAGAGTATCATGAAACACAGTAATCCTAGTTATATTCATATGTTTGGGAAGGCAAGAGTTGCTCTAAGCATATATTTTATCTCTGTTAGAGGATTCAACTTTTTTTTTTTTTTTTTGAGACAGAGTTTTACCTTGTTGCCCAGGCTAGAGTGCCATGCATCAGCCTAGCTCATAGCAACCTAAACTCCTGGGTTCAAGTGATCTTCCTGCCTCAGCCTCCCTATTAGCTGGGACTACAGGTGTCCACCATAGCACCTGGCTAATTTTTCTATTTTTAGTAGAGATGGGGTCTCACTCCTGCTTAAGCTAGTCTCTAGCCCCTGAGCTCAAGTGATCCTGCCACCTCAGCCTTCCTGAGTATTGGGATTATATTAGCCAACATGTCTGGCCAACAATTAATCTAAACTTAACAGATACAGGAACACATAAGGATGCAGGAATTTACAGCCTTGAAGATAAGCAAACCTTCTCACTGTGTTCCTCCTAGTACAGTCATAGAGATTCCGAAATACATAGAATTTCCAAACTACATAAATTTCCTTTCAAAATATTAAACAACAGAGCAGCACCTGGGGCTCAAAGGAGTAGGGTGCTGGCCCCATATGCCAAAGATGGCGGGTTCAAACCCAGCCCTGGCCAAAAACTGCAAAAAAAAAAAAAAAATTAAACAACAATAAAAAACTTGAATAACATAATATCTCAACTCTTAAAAGATAGAATCACATTTTGACCTTTCTAAAACCCAGTTCAGATGTTTGGGGACTATGACAGCTTAATGAATTACTGCTTTTTAAGAACAATTTATCAAGAAATTGTAAAATTAAGAAAATAATTCATGATATGTCTATAATAAAATATTTCATTTTGTGGAAGTTAAACAATTCTGAAAATACTTTCTTGGTTATCAACATTTTCTAGATACTCCATTTTATTAATAACAACAGAGGGTGATACCTTCACAAAGTCCTTAATTTCAAAGGGCAGCTTCCGGCAGGAATTCAGAAGTTTAGCTGTTTTAACTTTGATTTCAATCTCACCTGTTGGCATTTTCTTAAAAAGAGAGGGAGACTTATTTAAAAAAATCATTCATCAGAACACATACAAAGTGCATATTTGAAAACATATACATTTATTTATATGTATAAAATGTGCAGGTCCTTATAGTATATAATCTAAAGCATAAATGTTTATGTATGATTTTGATATTCTTATACATGTGTGGCTAATGTGCTCAGGAATCAATAAATACTAGCATGCATTTGTCAACATAAACATCAGCAAATGTCTTAGCATGCATATTTATATGGTGTGTGTGTTTGTAGTAAACATTATGAAATCTGTAGAACTCTCTGAACTTTAGTGCCTAATGTCCAGTAGGGGCTCAGTTTATGCCAGGCGTCCTCAAACTAGGGCCCTCAGGCCACATGCAGCCCGCCTAGGACATTTATCTGGCCCGTCAGGTATTTTTGCCACTGCCGCCTGTCCTGCTTAGCAGCCAACTCGTCCCGGGGCCCGCAGTCTGGCCCTCCAACAGTCTGAGGGACAGTCAACTGGCCTTCTGTTAAAAAGTTTGAGGACCCCTGGATACTGTATGAATGTATACAGAAACAGAGCAAATCCTTGAGTATTTATTTGTGATCCTCACTTAACAGGCACAGAGACGTGAACAGCTTGAATTCTGTCACAGAGCCAGTCTGTGGTACTATCAAAGCAAGACTTCAGTCTCTGGACTCTTGGTCTAGGACCTTTCCCTGAGCCATACAAGCCACCCCCTTATCCGTCCTGCATGGAACTCCATATCCTCTTAGGACATGAGCTCTGCCTTCAGAGAGGGTGTAATCCTATTGAGGAACTAACGTCTTCATTTTAAAATCTTCAGAGAATTGTAGGAAACCCTGAGCAATAAAATTAAGTCCAATACAATATAATAAAAATTAAAACATACAATAAAAAAAAAGAAAGAAACAGCACAAATGCATACAAGTAAAATTTACATAGACAGTTTCTAAACTACTAACTGGATTCTCTTGTCCTGGAGGTCGGGAAATGACTGTCCCAGACACTTGCACCACAGATTCCACAGGGGCATCACATAAAATCTTCTTCACAGAGGCAGCTGACTACAGAATGAGAGTGGAGAGGAGTTCCAAGAAACAAATGAACTTATAGGAATCTTTAGTAAGTCTATGGTTTTAAAAAACAATATACATAGCTTAATCACCATAAACACTGGAGCTGACTGTAATGATTTTATCACAGAATTTAGTAAACTTCATCTTCATTTTGACTCCATATAATACAGCAAGTAAAATTATTAGTTAACAGCATTCAAAAACCTTCTTTAAAGGAAAATAAGGAGAAGGATGTCTGTTAATGCAAATGAGTCCCACATACTTTAAAGGCAAGTGAATCCAAGGTTGGTCTTAAGAGCAGTTAACTTCAATACTAGCAATAATGGGTCCACAGGCGGCACTTGTGGCTCAGTGGGTAGGGTGCTGGCCCCATATACTGAGAGTGGCAGGTTCGAACTGGCCCGGCCAAACTCCAACAACAACAACAACAACAAAAATAGCTGGGCA
>NW_003852411.1:19328130-19339574 GCF_000181295.1 Otolemur garnettii
GCCGGTTGAGCTATAGGCGCCAAGCCAAGACTCTGTCTCTTAAAAAAAAAAAGGGTCCTCAGTGAAAGGAGTTCTCCAGGGTTAGCTATGCTCATCTCTGGATCCTGACGCCTGAAAGATAGTTCATTGTTCTTTCTTTATTTCAAATACGTAAGAGCTAATCACGTAAATCATATTTTTCTTAGGCGTATAAGCATTTGTCAAAATTACAATAGAAACCAACATTGCCCAGTGAGAATGATAGTTCTTTATTTTTATCTAATTTTAATATTAGAGACAGGGTCTTGCTCTGTCATCCAGGATGCTCATGGCAACTTAAAATCCTGGGTTCAAGTGATCCTTCTGCCACAACTTCCTGAGTAGCTGGGATTATAGGCATGTATCACCATACATGACTAATTTTTAAATTTTTTGTAAAGGTATGATCTTGCTATGTTGCCCAAGCTGGTCTTAAACTATTGGCCTCAAGCAATCCTCCCACCTCAGCTTTTCAAAGTGCTGGGATTATAGGTATAAGCCACCACACAGGCTTAAATCTAATTCTTTGACAAAGTAGTACCTTCACATGGCTCAAATTCAAAAAGTACAAAATGATATAGTTAAAAGTTTTCCTCCTATCCTTGTCCTCAAACCCCTCAGTTTCCCTTCTCAGAAGCTTTCAACATTACTAGATATCTTTTCAGAGATATCCCCCCCCTTTTTTTAATAGAGATAATAGCACTCTACACGTTCTTCTACATATTCGAGAATATAGTTTTTCTTTTTTTTAGACAGAGTCTCATTCTGTTGCTCTGGGTAGAGTGCCATGACATCATCATAGCTCATAGCAACCTCAAACTCTTGGGCTCAAGTAATCCTCTTGCCTTAGTCTCCTAAGTAGCTGGTGTTATACGTATGCACAATGCTTGGCTAGCTTTTCTATTTTTAGTAGAGATGGGGTTTCACTCTTGCTCAGCCTGGTCTCAAACTACTGAGCTCAAGGGATTTTCCTGCCTCAGCCTCCCACAGTGCTGAGATGATAGGCATTAGCCACTTGTGCCCAGCCTAGAATATATAATTTTTTATTTAACAATATGCCTGAGATTTTTTCCTTTTTTATACACAGAGCTTCTTTATTCTTTTTTAGACAGAGTCTTACTTTGTTGTCCTGGGTAGAGAGCTATGGCATCACAGCTCAGAGCAACCTCAAACTCTTGGGCTCAAGCGATGCTTGTGCCTCAGCCTCCTGAGTAGCTGGGACTACAGGTGCCCCCCACAATGCCTGGCTATTTTTAGAGACAGGGTCTCCTTTTTGCTCTGGTTGGTCTCCAATTCCTGAGCTCAGGAAATCCATAGGCTGCAGCCTCTCAGAGTGCTAGGATTACAGGTATGAGCCACCACACCTGGACATCTTCCCCCTTTTTTTATAGGGTGAGCAGAGCATCCCAATGTAAGGATGTACATTACTTTTTAAACTAGTCTCTTATTGGAGGAGATAGAGCTTGTTCCTAATTTTTTCTCGATTAAAAATAATCCTAAAATTAATATCTTTGTATAAATGTCATTTTATATCTTTGTAAGTCTGGAAGTAATTGTAAGATAATTTACTAGAAGTGGAATTAATGGTTCAATGGATATATATAACAAAAAAATTTTATAAAGTATCTGTTCAACATTCTAGCATATATTAATTGGATATTACCATGTTACTCTCCATACAGCTCGCTCCAGTTTGTACCCCCTCCAGGAATGTATGAGCATCTGCTTTCCCAAATAGCACGTTGTCAATCTAATGTGCTAAAACTGACGATTATGTGTAGTTTTAATTTACATTTCTCTGCCTATGAGTGATGTTGGGTATACTTTCATTTTGTCTACAAGCTATTTATATTTTGTTTTCTATAAATTTATGTTCATATCCAGGGTTTATAATTCTGCTGGGTCACTAGTCTTTTTTAATTGATTTGTTGTAGGCTTTTAGATATTATGGAAATTAGACTTTTGTCTGTGATACATGTGCAAGTTGCTCATATTTTTTCCCAGTTTTTCATGTTTTAACATTGCTTATGGTAATTTTCAGTTTTCATTAAAAAAGTCTGAATTTAAACCCTCCAAAATATTCATGACATTAATTAGCCTACCCTAGCCCCAGCATAGAAGAGGATTTTAGTAACATTAGAAGACTTTCTATTACCTCATCCTGGGGAATGAGAACTTGAACAAGCCCATGGAAATCTCTTAGGACCAGGAAGATGTTTTGCCTGATTAATGGAAAAAAAAAGGAACATTTTTAGGTCAAATCTCTGATCCCAAAATTTGAGCAGGCAAAATAAATAACAAAAAAAGAACCTATGCAATCTCGCCTTTCTTACTCATAATTATGTATTTTCATTAGCTATATTTATGTAATTGTTATCCATATAGTTTACTAATGAAAAAAGTTTATTGGAATTTTTACTGACTACTTATATAGCTTACTAAGCATATACAGATGGTTTATAAAGAAAAAAGATTTTTGGCTCGGCACCTATAGCTCAACCGGCTAAGGCACCAGCCACGTACACCTAAGGTGGCGGGTTTGAATCCCCAGCCCGGACCCGCCAAACAACAATGACGGCTGCAACCAAAAAATAGCCGGGCGTTGTGGCGGGCGCCTGTAGTCCCAGCTACTTGGGAGGCGGAAGCAGGAGACTCTCTTGAGCCCGGGAGTTGGAGGTTGCTGTGAGCTGTAATGCCACGGCACTCTACCCAGGGGGACAGCCTGAGGCTCTGTCTCAAAAAAAAAAAAAAGAAAGAAAAAAAAAAGAAAAAAGATTTTTAAAATTAAAAAAAATTTTCATTGGCTTAAGTCTTTTATTATCCTTATTGTTATTTCTTAGAGATGGGTCTCACTTTGTTGTCCAGCCCTGGCTTGAACTCCTGAGTTCAAGTTCAAGTGATCTTCCCTCCTCAGCTTTCTATTAGGTAGGATTACAGGCTTGGGCCACCATGCCCAAGGTTTGGTTTAAGTCTTTATAAAAAATGTTTATTAAATTTGGAAAGTTTTCACATGGCAAAATCCAAACATAAGGTTTTTAGATATCAGAAACATTGGTTTAAGTCTTTATAAAAAATGTTTATTAAATTTGTAAAGTTTTCACATGGTAAAATCCAAACATAAGGTTTTTAGATATCAGAAACATCTGATCAGTCATTTTTGAAATACAGCAATAGAAGGTATTTTCCCTTCCTAAAAAGAGATACAATCTAAAAATTTCCAGAAGAGTTCTTATGACTAATTTAACACCTCTATGAACCATGACATTTGATCTCTGTCCCAGAAATCCCAAAATTCTGATATTCTACCTACATTTTTCATATCGTTCTTAGTAAAGAAGAGGTACAGAAATCCTCTTCAGCTTTGGATTTAGGAGACAAAGTCAGCGACTTTACAGGGCAATTATCCACCCACTTGGATATTCTTTAGGAAGGTTACATATCATATGTATTTTGTGTATTTTCCATGTTAATTAATGTACTATTCAGACATGTTCTGGAATACAGAGATGAGCAACAACAAAAAAATCGGCTTTGGTCCTAAGGAATCACTATTCATGTTTTTAGGTCTTTTCTCTACCTAAATTTAGAATAGACTTTTTTTCTCCCATGCTATTGAAGCTGGTTTATAGGATGCTGGTTCATTCCCAATTAGTGGTCACAGGGAACTCTTTAACCTTAGTAAGCCCAGGGTCATTCCAATCCATTGGTGGATCAAGCTTCATTATTATAAACTTCAACAGATGTTATTGGTATCTACTGAGAGTGACAACTCTCTGTCATTTGGGTCTTTCAAAATAAAAACAAAATAGAAAATCTAGTGAATTCTGAGAATCCTGTAGGAGTTGCAAAATGTTTCATTCTTATGAATGGTTGAAAATTACTACAGGTTTAGAATTGCCTTGGGAAAACAACTATCATGAATTCTTAGATTGTCTACCTCAATTTACCTTCGGTACTGAATCCATCCACACAAGGTGACTTCTTGGCCTAAGTGAGAAGAACGCAATTCTCCACATGTGTTCGTTCGGGCAACAAAGCTACTAAATTCTTGTGGGGGGGGAAAGGGAAAGAAGAAAGTGTTTACAATGCAAGATTAAAAATATAACATTTGTACATGGCTTAAAAATAAAGATTCTCAAATTACAGTATCTTAGTATCTATTTCAGGGCAATGGGTAATATTTATAAAACAAATCAGAGTATGCAATTTAACTCATACTGTTAAATTCAAAACTGTTGATTTATCTGCAAATATGTCATAAGCCAAGTGAATAACTGAATGTACTTTTTTTGAACATTAGCATTTGCATTGACCTAAAATCCTAATAACCCAATTCTTAACAGCGCTTCTTCTCCAAATAAAATATGATTTTTAGAAATTACAGAGTTTTGATGATTAAGTAGCTACTTAGCTTTAGAATGAATCTTGTACACTAGAAAACAATACTGTAAGTGTTAAAAATTGTTTTTGTAGGCTTCCTATTAGTAGCATCCACTAAAAGAATATCATATGCGGTTACATTTTTGTGGCCTTCTTTAAATCTCAGGGAAAAAATGCATTATAAGGAAGGACGAGAATGAATGATCTGCCTTTTTTTTTTTTTGAGACAGAGTCTCAGTAGAGTGCTGTAGCGTCACAGCTCACAGCAACCTCCAACTCTTGGGCTTAAGCAAGTCTCTTGCCTCAGCCTCCCAAGTAGCTGGGACTACAGACGCCTGCCACAATGCCCGCCTATTTTTTGTTGCAGTTGTCATTGTTGTTTAGCTGGACCAGGCCAGGTTCGAACCCTCCAACTTTGTTGTATGTGGCTGGCGCCGTAACCACTGGGCTATGGGGCTACAGCCATACCAGCCTGAACGTGCCCGATCTCATCTGATCTGCTTCTATATATAAGGATATCCAGTTAAGAATGGGGTGTGTGTGTTAAATAGCTCTATGGAACAAGATGGAAATAAGAGGACAGATCTCTTCGCTGTTTTCACCTGGAATTCTCCTCTGTGAACTTAGCACCAGACTTCTGGAGAGAGAACGCAAGATCAACTGAGTGGTACTTCCAATGCGTCTGGGTAAAGCCCTGCAGAGCTGACTTAAGCATGAAGGTAAGTTCATGTTGGAGCCACAGGATAACGAAGGACAATCACGAATCCCACGCGCCTGGTAGTCAAAAGTCAGTTTTGGAATCCCTTAAAATTTTAGGAGTTCCCACTTTGTTCTTCAACACTTAAGCTCCCATCCACACAACATTTCAAAACACGTGTCTAGAAATTAGACAAATCTGCACGTCTTTGGGGCCCTGAAGGGAGTGGGTAAGGGAAAGGCCTTTCACCCCTCTCAAGGCATGCCAGAAGTGACGACTAGGAAACGATTCCACATAGTAGTAGCTCCAGGCACGAACCCAAGACAATCCAGACGCGGAAGGGGCCGGTCACCGGGCATACACCCTTCTCGTCTTTCCGCGTTTCCCTGAAGGCTCCCGCGGGTAGAATTAGAAAACCAGGAGGAACAGCCTCGCGTTGCTAATCTCCCAGACCTAGCGGCCGACCTCAGGTCTTCAGAACAGGAAGGCAAGCAAACCCCAACGCTCCTAGGACCAGAAGCCACACACAATCTGCGCTGGAACCCAAGCGTCCCTCCGCCCGCCCCGCTGGCGCCCAAGATTACATTGAAATCTTTGGACGAATCACAGCGGAGGCAGCGCCGCCATGCTTGCTGCGGGCGGAAGTTTGAGGGGACGCTCCGCGCCGATAGAAAGCCCGAGGGGCGACGCCAACGCTAGTAGTAATGTTGACGCTATTGGTTAAGTCGGTCGGTCTTGCCCTCAGTTAAAATGGCGACTTAATGTTTTTCACTGACACGGAATCGGCGGGGCCCTTGGGAGGCTTCCCTTCCTGCGTCGGGCCGCAGGGCGAGTCGGGAAACGATTTTAAACTGAAGAGGCGGTAGAGAAGTTGAACTGTAGTTTCTCAGCGGCGTGGATTCTGACTGGTATTTAATCCCTGCTGGGCTCAGCTGAAGAGGGACGAGTTGGGAAGCACTGTCCTTTTGCCTTTCCCCCTCCGCGGGCAGAAGCCGACTCCGCAGGAGCGAGGTTTGCAGAGCTTAGTGGCTAGTGGAGCGGTCAAGTCCCAGGTTGAAGTCGCTGGGCCAGCCGTGCGGCCGGAGGTGCGGGGTTTTCCCTCTGGGCGTATTTGTGTCCCTGGTGAACCCACTTGTGGAGCGAGAGGGAATTTGGGAGGGCCACGGGTTGCTCCGGCCTCTCTCTGAGCTGTCATTTTGGCGGTTTTTTTTTTCCCCGTTTAGGAAATTTCAGTCTCCTAAACATAGTTTTGGAGCCAGACTTGAAGAATGGTTGGTGAATCCGGAATGGGTGACAGCGTCGTCACAGCATTTTATTAGGTAAGATGCTTTGTATTGGTCCAGGGCTGGCTATAAACTGTGCCTTTTGTCCTGTTGCGTGTGTTTTGGTGTGTGACGACTGCGTGCTCAGCACTAGGTTAAGCTTTGGCATTGGGACGGTGGGATTTAGATACTGAGGGCAGTGTAGAAAAGTGAGTAAATCAGGGTCCCTTTCTTCATAGACTAATCACAAGAAAAACTTCTAAGTTTTATTTGTGTGCTATGAACTTAAAGTGGAAGAGGAGAGGGAACTAGCTCTGTGCTCCACCAGCGGAGGCTCAGACAAATGGGAGTAGAGAAGTATTTTCAACTGGTGTTAATGTGAATAAAAAGTCATGTTTGCAGAAGCAAATGTGGCAGGCAGGAAGAGCAGCAGTGATCAGTCTAGAGTAGGTGTTGCATGTTTGGGAATAGGGCAGTGGTTTTTAACCTTTTAAAGCATTGTCTATGGGACCTTTCTTCACTCCTCCCTCACAAATATACAGATACTAGAATACAACGTTTTGCATACAGTCTTTCTTAGAGGGACTGTATGCAAAATGCTGGATTTTGGAAAGTCGTTTGTCCATGGATCTTGGGATTAAGAACCCCTGAAATTGTTGAAAATGAACCTGGGTAGAAATAGATACTAAGAACAGATAAGGTAGTGCCTTTGATACCAGATTTTTAACACTGGATTTCCAGGCTCTTGGTCTCGATGATTTGATGAATGAGTCAACGGACCATAGAATGAACAGTGAAGTTTTATTTATAGCTCAAAGAACCAAACCTCCTTGCAGGGCAGAATACAAGTGTTACAACTCTTATGAAAACAACTCTTACAAAGGACCAAGCCTCTTTGCAGGGCAGGATCAGCAGCGAAAGTATTACAGCTACAGCTCTTACAAAGGACCAAGCCTCTTTGCAGGGCAGAGATCAGCAAAGGGCCAAGCCTCTTTATAAGGCAGGATCAGCAGCTGAGGTGTTATAGCTACAGCTCAAGTGTTACAACTCCTACAAAGAGCCAAGCCTCTTTGTAGAGCAGGATCAGCACTAGAAGTGCCACAGCTTTCGCTTCTTCTTCTGGACGGTCTGCGATGGTCTGCTGAAGTCTTATTCTTCTGCTCTGTCTTCCTGGAAGGTCTGCGAAGATCTGCTCCCAGGCTCTCTGCTCAGGGTCTTATATAGGTGTAATAGCTTAGCTGTGATTGGCCTATAAAATGGACCAATCAGGAGCAGGAATGAAAATGGACCAATCAGGGATGGGCACCAGTTTTCCCTTGATTGACAGGTCCTTCAGCCCCACTCTACTGGAGCCTCTGGGGAAAGAAAGCTCCCTCGCTTGCCCCAACCTGACGGGTTTTTTGCGGCTGCTGCCACCAAGACAGAAGTGGCAGGTCCCCCAGGCCCTGCTTGGCTGAGCTGGCTGGGGTGCCACTTTTCCAGTATCACCTTGAAAGCAAGATGAAAGAGTTCTTACTTGACTTCGTTTAGAAGATGTGTGGGAATTGTTACGGGATTTCAAGTAAGGTAATAAGATAAAAGTGGTGTCTATGGGCGCGGGCCCACGGCCCCAGCCACATACACTGAGGCTGGTGGGTTGGAACCCGGCCCTGGCCAGCTAAACGATGACAACTGCAACGACAACAACAAAAATAGCCAGGCATAGTGGCAGGTGCCTATAGTCCCAGCTACTTGGGAGGCTGAGGCAAGAGAATTGCTTAAGCCCAAGAGTTGGAGGTTGCTTTGAGCTGTGACAGCACCGCACTCTACCAAGGGCAACATAGAGAGACTCCATCTCGAGAAAAAAAAAAAGTGTTGTCTATGGAAAGACTAATGGATTGGGGAAAGGGGCTAAGACTGAGAACAAGATAAGTGGTTATAATTGAGAAAGAAAGTGAAGGCCAAATCAAAGAGGGCTGTTTTTTTTAAAGAACTACGTCAGGATTTGATGGTAAGTTAACCTTTTAGATGTAAAGACGAAGTTGAAGGAAGAGTAAAAGATGACTAAGGTATTTTTAATAATGGAGGAAGAAGGAGAAGAATGGAATTATTAGTGAGTGGAAATAGGGTAAAGTAGTTGGAAAAGAAAGATTGAGTGTCATGAAAATGGTTAGTTTTGAACTTAATGAAGGACCCGAAAGCTCATGTCCTATAGGAAACTGGAAATGCAGGACTGGGATGCAGATGTAATCATCTGAAGATAGAGGTTTAGGAGTTATGTAGAATGAATGTTTTCACAAGTAGAACAAATAATTTTGGAATCTGGGGGATACCCACTTCTGGGATGTGAAGAAAAAAATTCAGCAAATTAATCAGAATTAAAAGGGAGGGAAAACTCCCTAAAAACTGAGCGTCATTCCATGGTGGTGGCTCACGGTTGTAATCCTATCACTTTGGTAGGCTGACGTGGGAGGATCACTTGAGCCCAGGAGTTCAAGGCTGCAGTGAAGTATTATTGCACCACTGCACTCTGGCCTGAGTGACAGAGCAAGACTCTGTCTCAAAAAACAAAACACCTCCCCTCCCCACCAAAAAAACAAGCAAAAAACCCCAAATAAAACTCAGTGTTAGAGAAGCAATGTAGGAGAAAGTTTGGAGGTGTAAAGATGAACAAACTTGATGAACAAAGTATTTGGCTATGGTTTGGCAAAAACATGATCTCCAAAAGTACGGTTTCTTTATAATGACAGAAGCGGAAGATTTGCTGAAGATTTCTAATAAAATATTTATTAGTAGGTGAAGGCAGTAGGTGTAGACCACATTTCTAGGAGACTGATTGCAAAATGAATGAAGTAATGAATTAGAACAAAAAAATTTTAGTGTTAGGAATATTATAATATGCTTGGAATGGAAGGGAAGGATTCTGTGGAGCAGAGATTAGAGATGATAGAGGGCTGAAATAAACATCGGAGATGGTGTCCAAAGGAGATGTGAAGAGATTTGGGGATCCAGAATATTGGTACACAGTCCTCTTTAGAAAGAGAGAGGACTTCTTTCCTTATAATTAGAAGGAAGAATATTGGGACAGTTATATATGTATGCATATATATACACACACACACTTTTTCATAGTTTTCTTTTTGTACAGATGGGGTTTGTTATGTTGCTCACCTCCCAAAGTGCTATGATGATAGTCATAAACCACTGTGCCTGGCTGGGACAGTAATATATTGTGTCAAGACATATTTATAACCTATTTATAGCTAGGCACAATTACACATTCTTGAGTATGGAGTGAGAAGGTAAAATAGATATAAATCATTTGCTAATCTTTTTTTTTTTTTTTTTTTTTGCAGTTTTTGGCTGGGGCTGGGTTTGAACCCGCCACCTCCGGCATATGGGGCCGGCACTCTACTCCTTTGAGCCACAGGTGCCGCCCCATTTGCTAATCTTTAACCCATGGATAGGGCTATTTCACATTACCTTACCATTAAATACTCAAAGGAAATGTTTTCTCAGAACCTACCCTCTTAGTGCTAACAGTTTTTTTCTCACTTAGATTAATTGCTTAACCAGACTTTAAAATCTTTTTGGAATTCATAACATTTTTCTTTTAAAGAGTCAACTTAGGGGCTTATTCATGCACTCTAAAGTTACACTGTATGGGTTCAAATCCTGGCTCTTCTTTTTTTTTTTTTTTTGTGACAGAGCCTCAAGCTGTCACGCTGGGTAGAGTGCTATAGCATCACAGCTCATAGCAACCTCTGACTCCTGGGCTTAAGTGATTCTCTTGCCTCAGCCTCCCAAATAGCTGGGACTACAGGCGCCCTCCACAATGCCTGGCTATTTTTTGGTTGTAGTTATCATTGTTTGGCAGGCCCGGGTTGGATTCGAACGCACCAACTTTGGTGTATGTGGCTGGCTCCTAAGCTGCTTAAGCTACAGCGCCGAGCCAAATCCTGGCACTTCTATTCTCTTTGTGACTTTGGCAAGTTACTTAACTTCTGTCAACTGGAAACATAGTAACCTTCCTCACTGGGTTGTTTGAAGATTAAATGAGATAGTATTTGCTGAGAGTTTTGAAGAGTACCTGTAACATGAGAAATGCCAAATACGTATTAGCAAAGTGTCCCAAATAACAGATTTGAAGAAACATTCTGATAATTCAATATGCATTTAAAACTAGGATGGTTTAGAGTAGCTGTTATTTAAATTGTGTGGCGTATGATCTTGCTCTGGGTATTGTCTGAACTTTAAAGACTATATTTCATTTATGGAGTTTTGTGCAAGATATAAAGGGTGTCCTAGCAAGAAACCTGAGGATTTATCTTGTCATTGTAAAGGTTTTCCATAGGTAACTAAAAATACAGTGCTATTTGTGGAAGAATGAATTACTCATAGATGTGGAGCATCCTTAGTTATGGTAATAAAAACATGGCCAAGGAAATAGCTTTGTGAATATATGACAGAGACTCTTGAAGGAAAAACTCAATAGAATGTGCTCAATGATTACATGTTAGAGAATGAAGGTAGGAAACTACTTAAATAAGTTTAAGTTAACTTAGAAAATTGGCAGGCATTTGAAGATGGACTAGTGAGCTTTCAGAAAGAGGAGGGGAAAGAAAGAGTTGAATTTAGTTTTCAACTGTGTTTGAGGTATCTAAAAGTAGGCTGTAGCCTACGAGAAATAGGAGACTTGGTTGAAAAGTCAAACTGGGGTAGGGAGGGAAAGAAAGAAAGAATTCCTCTATAGTGAGGAGATGAATCAGTGAGACTGTGAACATGAGTTAACTTTTTAATGATTAAAATTTTGGTTTTATTTATTTTCATGTAGACCATGGATTCTTACGATATACCAGAATCAACTATTAAACAAAGTGCCTCAAGGCCTGAAAATTACTTTATAGGTGCCACCCCTCTGCAGAAACGACTAGAATCAGTCAGGAAGCAGACTACCTTTGCCGCATCTCCACCTCGAAGGAAAATTCCCCAGTGCTCTCAATTGCAGGTATGCTCTGGGTTCCTTTGTGTTAGTCAATAATTGAGAATATCTGTGAATAAAATACTTCAGTGTTTATTGCTTTTTGTAGTCATTTTAGTATCTTCTC
>NW_003852411.1:19340058-19342156 GCF_000181295.1 Otolemur garnettii
TCAGCCTCCCAAGTAGCTGGGACCATAGGCGCCGCCACAATGCCTGGCTATTTTTTGGTTGCAGCTGCTGTCATTGTTGTTTTGGTGGGCCTGGGCTGGATTCAAATCTGCTACCTTAGGTATATGTGGCTGGTGCCTTAGCCACTTGAGCCACAGGCGCCGAGCCACTTCTTTTGTCTTTTAACCTCCTTTAATTTGGATCATTTCCATAGTACTTCTTTGTGTTTTATTACATTGACATTTTTCAAGAATACAGTACCATCTCTTCCTCTTCTCATTTTTAATAGAATAGTCCTCATTTTGTGTTTTGTGTTTCCTCATGATTAGATTGAAGTTAAGTATTAGCTGGAATACTGTGTAGGTGCTGTTGTGTTCTTGGGGAATCGCATCTGATAGCACACAGGTGGTTGTAATTTTTTTTTCTTTTTTTTTTGAGACAGAGCCTCAAGCTGTCACCCTGGGTAGGGTGCCATGGCGTCACAGCTCACAGCAACCTCCAACTCTTGGGCATAAGTGATTCTCTTGCTGCAGTGTCCCAAGTAGCTGGGACTATAGGCGACTGCCACAATGCCCCGCTATTTTTTTTGGTTGTAGTTGTCATTATTGTTTGGCAGGCCTGGGCTGGATTCAAACTCGCCAGCTCTGGTGTACCTACCTGGTGCCCTAGGCACTGAGCCCAGGTGGTGGTAATTTTGATCATCCTGTCAAGGCATTGCCCAGTTTCTTACTATTCAAGGCATTGTCCAATTTTTTATTATTCTTTTTCCCTCCTCTGGACCTAGTAAGTAGTCTATGGAGAGAAAATTTTAAGATAAGGCAAATGTCCTCTTAGCTGTCAAAATTTCCCCTTCAACTTGGTGTCCTGTCCATTGATAATTTTTACCTGATTCCATCTTTATTGTGATAGTTGCAAAATAATGATTTTCCAACTCCAGCACTCCTTCCATGTTTATCAGTCAGCCTTTGGTATTCTCTCATAGCCCTTCTCACTTTTTTCCATTTGTTTATTTATTGTTGATATGAATTCTTGTTTTTTAAGGGTTTATAATTCATTACTAAATTATCCCAGATTTGTCTGGTGGCAACATACTCTTTTGATTATTCAAAAATAACCCTGAAATTATATAACATTAATCATTTTAAATTTTATTGAAGCAGGAAATAAAATACTGTTCAGTACAAGTTGGTGGGCGGTTTTGAGTCACTTGGCTAGGGGCCTAGCAGATCAATTACCCTTGTTGTAGCTTTTTTCTCTTGCTAATGTTGTAAGCCTAGTATCTCTTTTGATATGAGTTAATTTTTGCTTCCTAAAGAAAAATTACTAGTTTTAGTAATGAAAGTGATGGTTCCTAATTAGAAAATAGAAAGTTTACATAAATTAAAGATTGGAATGTTCAATTCAGTGAGGCTTCATCTTTATGATGATACTTTTGCTACATATTTTGCTAGTAGTAACAGAAATGTTTATAATTGTTTCAATGAATACTCTAACCAGAACAAACATTTTTTGTTAAGTAGACAAATGTACTGAAAGTTCCAAAAGATAGTTGGAGCTATGTTAGGAAGGATGGGCTCTAGAAAAATTCAGTTTGGGGGGAAATTATGATCCTATATAGGAAGACCATGAACAATGCCATTTGCCCAATATAAATGAAGTGCTTTTTTTTGTTTTGTTTTGTTTGAGACAGAGTCTCACTTTTATGCGCGGGCATCATAGTTGACAACCTCAAACTCTTGGGCTCAAGTGATTCTCTTGCCTCATTCTCCCCAGTAGCTGGGACTATAGTCACCTGCCACAATGCCTGGCTATTTTTTTAAGAGATGAGGTCTCGCACTTGCTTAGGCTGGTTTCAAACTCATGAGCTTAGGCAATCCACCCACCTTGGCCTCCCAGAGTGTTAGGATTACAGTCATGAGCCATCATGCCCAGCCCAAATGAAGTGTTTTTGTTTTTGTTGATACTTGTGGTTTTTTTTTTTTTTTTTTGAGACAGAGCCTCAAGGTATCCCCCTGGGTAGAGTGCTGTGGTATCACAGCTCCCAACAACCTCTAACTCCTGGGCTCAAGCGAGTCTCCTGCCTCAGCCTCCCAAGTAGCT
>NW_003852411.1:19342840-19349188 GCF_000181295.1 Otolemur garnettii
ACTGTCTAAATTACTTAATTAAAGCTAACTAAATTAAATACTTCAGAATTACTTTTTTTTTTTTTTTTAAATAGAGACAGGGCCTCTCTCTTGCTCAGGCTCTCTTGAGCTTAAGGAACCCTCCTGCCTCAGCCTCCCAGAGTGCTAAGATTACAGGCCTGAGCCATCGTGCCCAGCCCACTATTTTGGGAATTGATAATTTGAAGTTTCTAATGTGAAACATAAATGTTCATCCATTAAGCATTTATTGAACACTTATTCTAGATGGCATGGTTCTAGGTGCTAGAGTGAACTAATAGACAAAGTCCCCACTCTTACCAAGCTCATGTTTTAGTAGGGAAGACAGTCAATAAAAATCAGACAAAATGCTTTTGAAAGCTGAGGCAGAAGGATTGCTTGAGGCCAAGAGTTTAAAACCAGCTTGGGCAACATAATAAGACCCCGTCTCTACAAGAAACTTAATAAAGTGAGATGGGGATGGTGGTACTCACCTCGAGTCCTAGCTGTTTGGGAGGCTGAGGCAGGAGGATCACTTGAGCTCAGGAGCTTGAGGTTATAGGCAGCTATGATTTAGACCACTTAGGTGACGGGGTGAGACACTGTCTTTAAAGAGAAAAAGAAAATCAGGCAGATTTATAATGTTAGGTACTAATAAGTGCTGTGAGGAAAATAAAGCAGGGTGAAGAGATAAAGAGTGACAAAGTTGGAGTATAGGTGCTACTTTAAGTGGCCCTTTGGGTGACTCTGAGCAGAGAACTGAATGAAATGAAGGAGCATGCCATGTGAACACCTTGGGGACGAGCTTTCCAAGGTGAAGGTACAGCAAGTGCAAAAGTCTCTTCAAGGATCTGCAAAAAGTCCCATAGTTTCTAGTTTGGCTGGAATGTAGAAATCAGCTACCCAGTACTAATAGTATTAAATATTTAAAATACTATGATTACATTCTTTGTTGTTAATGTTTCCTAATTCTTAAACTTCCTTCATTGTGATTTTTTTCTTTTTAGGAAGATGTTGATCCTCAAAAGGTTGCATTTCTTCTGCGTAAACAGTGGACTTTATATAGTTTAACTCCCCTGTATAAGTTCTCCTATACTCATCTCAAGGAGTATTCTAGACTTCTGAGTGCATTTATTGTTGCTGAAAAGCAAAAAGGACTTGCTGTGGAAGTGGGAGAAGACTTCAACATCAAAGTGATCTTCTCTACCCTCCTAGGAATGAAAGGAACACAAAGGGACTCTGAAGCATTTCTTGTCCAGGTATGGTATATAAGCAACACTTGCTTCCCAGGGGAAAAGAATCTGCATTTTCTTGGTTTGCAAACTGTTGTGATGTTTTCTTATTCCTTTTAAAATTCCTGAGCTTGGGATTTATAATGTATTTTATATCTTGTTTGGCTAAATTAAATTAGATTTGACCACCTTAAAAACTTTTTTTCTATATAGGTGGGAAGTGTGTGTGTATATACTATTGCACAGTATTTTAAATTGCACATGAACTTTATGACCACCATATATATACACACACATATAAAAAATCATGTTTATTTTTATTTATGTATATATATATAAAATCGTGTTTATTTAAAAACACTTAGAAATACATAAAAGTACAAAAATGTTAAACATCATAGTTTAACATTTTATTATACATCTATTTGGTTGTCTGAATTTAGTCCCCCTCCATGATCCATGAAGATAATGATGTGTCTATACACTCTTAAAATTGGGATCATACTGCCCATACTTTTGTTTTCTTATTTTTTATTTTGATTTTATCCTTATAAATTTCTTTTCCTTTTTTTCTTTAATTGTATCTACCTATGATTCATGAAGGGAAAAATACTATACATTTGCCTGTCTTGATGTAATTAACTACTTCGGTGATAAGATGGATGCCTTTATAAATTAAGAATAAGAAACTTCCTATTCAGCAATCTTAATATATAAATCTTTAACCAATACAGCAGAATAAAACTGGTAAATACCCAAACCCAACAGAGTGAAGCACAGCAGTGTCTGGTGATCGACTTAAGATTACATGTTGAAAAGCATCAAGATCAAACGTAGGACCTATAGCTGGGGCTGTAGGATCAGTGAGATAGACTTGTGTGCATAAATTGTTGAGGATGTCTAAGTCAGGAAACTTAAATTTGATGTGTTCAGCTGTTTGGGGAGCTATAATATGGCGAGACAGTAACAATGACCCCCATGGAACCTAGATAGTATCCAGCAGAAGTTTTGATGAGTATATAAAGTCCTTGTCTGATGCCTTGTGGTGTTACATAAAGGGCAACAGTGAATGGATTATAATCTGACCTGTTAGATTATCTGGGGAGTAAAGAGTGCTGTTGGTCCAGGGAATAAATGTTGCTCAAACAAGACTGCAAGTCCAGTATAACATCATTCTGCTACTTACAAGTCTAGTTACACTCATTTCACCATGTGGCAGTCTCTGTGAATTTTTTTTTTTTTTTTTTTTGAGACAGAGCCTCAAGCTGTCCCCCTGGGTAGGTGCTATGGCTTCACTGCTCACAGCAACCTCCAACTCCTGGGCTCAAGCGAGTCTCCTGCCTCAGCCTCCCAAGTAGCTGGGACCACAGGTGCCCGCCATAACTCCCGGCTATTTTTTGGTTGCAGCCATTATTGTGGTTTGGCGGATCTGGGCTGGATTCGAACCTGCCACCTTAGGTGTATGTGGCTGGTGCCTTAGCCGCTTGAGCCTCAGGCACCCAGCCAGTCTCTGTGAATTTTAATGTGTTAATAAGGGGCTGTGAGAGTAATACATTGTGCACCCATCCAGCTGTGGCTTGGGTAACTTGCGGATAATGTAGTGTGGGGTTCAGGTATTGCTGGGTGATTGAAAACCCAGCAATATGATTGTACAGTGATTTGAAAATCCATGGCGTTTGGGTTTGCTTTCATCTTGTACACTGCACTTGATGTAAATTGAGCATCATGGTAAATCAGTGACTCATCCATGGGGTAAGAAGTGTGCAGATCTTTAGTGCTGACATGCCAGGGGTGATCACGTAGTTCACCCTTAACTAATCTTTTGGTAAATACATTTGTCAAAGAGACAGGCAGGAGCTCTTTTAAGGTTGTGGAGGTGAGTTGACATGAGCCTGACACAATTTCTGTCTTGTTGCAGTTGCTGCAGGCTTTGGGTTTCTGTGATCCACTTCTCTCCTGTCTCTGTTCCCTTTTGTCCATCATCTGCAATCATTTTCTTAATTCAACTCCTAACCTACTTATAATAGACAAGTGAAAATTGGTTTCAAGCTTATTAAATCATTATTTCTAGCAATGCAAACACGTCAAGATATGACTCTTCCCTTAAGTACCCACATGTCCAACTGCAGGTGGAGACATAGAAAGAGAAAGTTAGCCCTCCTAGCTTCTTTTCAATTGATTAAACCCTCCCCTCCAGTAATTTTAAGAACCTTAAAGATCATGTTGTAATTTTGTTAATGCTTTCATCTCTAGAGGAACTTACCTTTTCTGCTCTCTAGAGTTTCTCTGGCTACTTCTGCTTCCTGTTATATTGCTATCACATGATCCTGACTTGACTCAGTGTGTCTTGGTGGCTCTCCAGATGGAGCTCTACACACCTCTCTTCTGCGGCCAGCTCCACTGCCCTCTCGTATGCTCTTTCTGGAGTAGCTTGCTCATCCCGACTATCTGCTCTTGGCTCTGTCGAGATGCTTCTAGGTCTTCCCTTGCTTGCTCCCTCGCTTGAGGATCCTTTTTCTTTTGATTTTTCCATGTTGCCATCAAGGTCAACTAACCTGAGCTTGTCAGCAGCAATGATTAATGCTCTCGCAATGACTTCTCTGGATGTTATGTCACCTCATACATTTTCTAACGTAGTTTTTCATTATAGCATTTTTACTAATCAATAATGTAGATAATTTTCATGTCATTAGAAATTCTGTATTTTTGTAGCTTATGTCTATATAATTCTATAATTCTTCCAAGGGTTAAATTCCTAGAAGTAGAACTTTAGTAAAAATATATATAACATATAATTACATACTGTGATACTTCATGCCAAGTTATTCTCAGAAATATAAAATTTTACATTTCTTCCTATAGGTAGTGTATAAAAGTAATAGAACTATTTTTTGATTGTTAAAGGAACCAGATTTATTTTGTTTATTCTTCATGTCTGCTGCTTCTGTTTCTTCTCACTTAACTAATTTTAATCATTTATAAGCAAATCAAATTTTTAAGCAGTTGAAAGACTGATTTTTGTTGTTGTTGTTGTTTGTATAGACAGGGGTAAGGAAACTATAACACGTAGGCCAAATCTGACTTGCTGCTTGTATTGTAAATGAGATTTTATTGGAACATAAAATTTGCTTATTATTGTCTATGATGCTTTTGTCTACAACAGCAGAGTTGAGTAGTTGCAACAGAAACCAGATTGCCTGCAAAGCCTGAAATGCTTACCATCTGGCTTTTTACAGAAAATGTTTGCTGACCCCGGAAATAGGACACAATATTAGCAAAGATCTCAAGATGTTCTAAGATTAGGGTTAGCTTAAATAACAATGGATTAAACAAGGTAATTTAAAAAGGTTTATTTGTTTTATTTTTTAAAAAGGTATCTGAACTAAGCTGTCCAATGCTGGTGTGATGCTTGATGAAATCACCAGTAATCTCAGCTTCTTCTTTCTTTTCTGTCATCCTTAGTGCATGGCTTCCATTCTAAAAGTCACCTTATAGTCTGAGATGTCTTCTGGAACTCTCAACATTATATTCAAGTTCTAGTCAGGATGTATGATGAAGTTGAGAAGGACAAACTGGGTACCTGACACAGTAAATCTTTCTGACACCCAATAACTTCTATATAGATCCTAGGTAGAAGGGAGGCTAGGAAAAAATTATTTTAGTGTATACCTTATCACCTAAAGTAAGGGGACTGTTTTATTGTAAGAGGAAAGTTGGACACTGGATAGACTGTAAAACAGTCAGGTAAAACAGCTGATACTCAGGAAACTTTCATGACTTGGATATCATCAGTCAAGCAAGTATTGTGAGGATTTTTCTTTGTTTTTTGTTTTTTTGAGACGGGTTTAAGCTGTTGCCTTGGGTAGGGTGCTCTGGTGTCATAGCTCACAGCAACCTCCAACTTGGGCTCAAGTGATCCTCTTGCCTCAGTTTTTCTATTTTTAGTAGAGATGGGGGTCTCGCTTTTGCTCAGGCTGGTCTCCAACTCACAAGCTCAAGCAATCCACTCATCTTGGCCTCCTAGAGTGCTAGGATTACAGAACCTTTTAAATTCTTGATATTGTGTTCTAATAGTTTTCAAACAGGATTATAGGCCTCATTTTTTTTTTTTTTTTGTTTTTGGGGGACCAAGTCTTAAGCTGTTGACCAGGCTAGACTGCCATGGCCTCAGCCTAGCTCACAGCAACCTCAAACTCCTGGGTTCAAGTGATCCTCCTGCCTCAGCCTCCTGAATAGCTGGAACTACAGGTACCTGCCATAACACCTGGCTAATTTTTCTATTTTTAGAATAGACAGGGTCTTGCTCTTGCTTGGGCTGGTCTCAAACTCCTGAGCTCAATTGATCCTCCTGCCTCAGCCTTCCAGATGCTAGGATTATAGGCATGAGCCACTATGCTCTACCAGGGTTATAGGACTCTTAAGGTTATGAGTGTGGTTAATAGATCTGAGCTTTAGGGTATTTGACAGGCTTTTAAAATTTCATGAACAAGAGGAGAAATAAGGCAAATGTAACTGTTTAAATGATCACCTCTGCAGGGATCTGACACAAGTCTGTGATCTTATCCTCGGTCTGGTCAATGTTTTAACAGAAACTTCTATGACTATGTGGAAGGTCTCTTTGTCATGTAATGTACAGATTTAAAGTTTGAGATGTAAATATAATCTAAGATCTGACACAATGAAACAATCTGAATGGATTGCATGGTGGGCCAAATTGAAAGAGATTAAAGTTTTAGTAGGAGTAAGTTTATTTCCTTAATATAATTTGGGGGTGATTTACCTATTAATATAAAAAATGAATCTGTAAGTCTAATATAAAGCAATCAACTAAAAATCAGAAAACTGCAATCTGAGATTACATTATTTGGAGTATAATCTAGGTTAAAGATGGTGATAGTCTTATAATCAGACCTTTTGAAGTAATTATATTAACTTATGACTCCTTTGCAGAAGAATTTCAGAGAAAAATGACCCAGAATAGTGAGAGAATGTATGTGATAGGAGGAATGACACTGAAGAAACTGAAGATGTTAAACTTGGTAGTTTATATGCCATTGACTATTTGAAGGGCTTTGTTCTTTGGCAAGAAATATATGAGATCATCTTGTTTTTTTTTTTT
>NW_003852411.1:19349423-19356025 GCF_000181295.1 Otolemur garnettii
GCTTGAGCCACAGGCGCCGAGCCAGATCATCTTGTTTTTAATGAACTAATTTTGAGGCAATGTAATTTGGGAGTAAATAGGCTTTTTTTTTCCCCTCAAGCTGTCGCCCTGGGTAGAGCGCTGTGGCATCACAGTCACAGCAACCTCCAACTCCTGGGCTCAAGTGATGCTTCTCCCTCTGCCTCCCAAGTAGCTGGGACTACAGGTGCCTGCCACAAGGCCAGGCTATTTTTTGGTTGCAGCAATTGTTTGGAGAGCCCAGGCTGGATTTGAACTTACCAGCTCAGGTGTATGTGGTTGGTGCCTTAACTGCTTGAGACTTAGGCGCCGAGCCAGGAGTAAATGTACTTTTGAACTTAACCTATTTTACTTTCCTTTGTAGATTCTGTCAAAATCTCAATCGTCATCTGAGAACAGAGAAGGTAAAGTGTTGTGGACTGGTTGGTTCTGCTGTATATTTGGAGATAGTCTTTTGGAGACTGTTTCAGAAGATTTCACCTGTCTACCTTTATTCCTTGCAAATGGAGCAGAGTCCAATACAGCTTTAATTGGAACTTGGTTTCAGAAGACCTTCGACTGTTATTTTAGTCCTTTGGCAATCAATGCGTTTAATCTTTCCTGGCTGGCTGCTATGTGGACTGCATGCAAAATGGATCATTATATGGCTACTACTGAATTTCTTTGGTCTGTACCCTGTAACCCTCAAAGTCTGGACATTTCTTATGCAATACATCCAGAGGATGCAAAAGCTTTGTGGGACAGTGTCCACAAAACACCTGGGGAGGTAACACAGGAGGAAGTTGACTTATTCATGGACTGCCTTTATTCACATTTTTATAGGCATTTCAAAATTCATTTATCAGCTACAAGATTGGTTCGTGTTTCAACATCTGTAGCTTCAGCACATACTGATGGAAGAATAAAGGTTAGTTTGAACAAATCTAGTTAAGTAATTTTTCCTTATCATTGCAGAGTTTTCAGAGTGTACAATGATTGTATTGTCTACATTGAAGAGGCATATTTGAATGTATGCCAGTTTAAGACAGTAGAAAGACTTTATTTTATGCTCCGTAAATGATATACCAAAGTCTTTAAACTTTCTAGGTACAGCCTTACAATGGAAAGACACTATACTCCAGAATAATAAATAATTCATATTATTACCAAATGCAGACTTTGGTAATAATATGAATTATTATTCTGGAGTATCTTTGAAACTTTTAAAACTGTTCCTTGTCAAATTTTGAAATCATTATCATAATTTTATGTTAGATAAAAAAGTTATAGCTGGAAACAGAACTAAAATGTCGGCTCGGTGCCTATAGCTCAACTGGCTAAGGCGCCAGCCATGTACACCTAAGGTGGTGGGTTCAAATCCCCAGCCCAGGCCCGCCAAACAACAATGACGGCTGCAACCAAAAAATAGCCGGGCATTGTGGCGGGCGCCTGTGGTCCCAGCTACTTGGGAGGCTGAGGCAGGAGACTCGCTAGAGCCCAGGAGTTGGAGGTTGCTGTGAGCTGTAACGCCACGGCACTCTACCCAGGGGGACAGCATGAGGCTCTGTCTCAAAAAAAAGAACTAAGATGTCATCTTTATTTTCTATGGTTTTATATTCTCAGTGGCAAAGAAATAATAGAGATGTTGTTTTATACTCTACAAAGTGCTTATCACAAGAAGTATCAGAAATAAACTGAAGTTGGCTCCTAAAATATTATTAAAATACACAGCTAAAAAATACACTCAGTGAATGTTTCCTATGCTCTTGTCACTGTACTAGGAGTTTAACAGATCTTAATTCTCATCTTTAAAGCAACCTTGTAGTTAGCTATTTTTATCCAGTTTATTTTAAAAGAAGGAAGCTGAGACCAAGATAGGTTTAAGTGACAAGCAAGATACCTGGTAAGACGAAGAGTTAAGTTTTGAACTCATCTCTTAGGTTTTAAGAAGTCCGTACTTGATCTTTAAGAATTATGCTCATGCTTTTCAAACTGGGAGTCACAGTGCAATAGTAGGTTGGGAAATAATTTTGATGGGAAGAGGCCAGCATTGAAAAACAAAAAGGCAAAGAAATAGAATAGAAAATATAAAAATGATAATGTGTTGCATGTGTTAAGCATGAACTAAATTGAAATATTAGGCTGATGTACCACTGATCATTTAAATAGCAAACTGCTTTATTATAATAATACTCTAATTTTTAATTTTTTTTCAGATTCTGTGTCATAAATATCTTATTGGAGTGTTAGCATATTTGACAGAACTGGCAATTTCTCAAATTGACTGAGGCCTTGAGTGGACTGTAAGTTATGGATTATATGTAGTATGCTCTTTTCTCGTTGATTATTTGCCTAATTGCTACTTTGAAAGAGACTTCAGGAGAAATGGGCGTCTATCTCTGCATCTGTTTTTTCCACTGTGCTTTTGGATTTGCCGGGAGGGAAGCCAAGAGGATCTAGAAGAACAAAGAATGCAGTTGAAGAACCACTGCAAGGTGGTTGTCAAAGTTGTGGTGATCTGGCATGCCACTCTTGAAAATGCTGTGTGTGTGGCTGGGCATGGTGGCTCATGCCTGTAATCCTAGCACTCTGGGAGGCTGAAGCAGGAAGATTATTATCCAGGAATGTGAGGTATGCTGACACCACAGCACTCTGGCCTGGGCAATACAGTGAGACTCTTGTCTCAAAAAAAGAAAGAAAATGCTGAGTTGTCAATTTGTTGGTCATCTTTTAAAAATATAAATATATATAATGTTTATTATGTTCAACTTTTAGGATTCAAATGAGGTGTGTCTAATTTTGAGTGTTTCTCATTTGGTCTTTAAAACCATTAATCCCTTTTAAGCATTTTAAACTTGAATTCACAAAGAATTCTGTCTTCTAAAGACCTTGTCCTTTGTTTCACTTTGCTGTAGATAACTGACAGTCAAAATCTCCTCAAAAAGAAACTAAAGATTAATAATATAGATTTTACCACTAATATGCTTCTGTTTTTAATACTTTCCAACTCCTGTTGCAATATTGAATTAAATGTTTACTTTTAAGAAGAAGCAGTGTGTTTATTTCAATTAGTATTTCAGTAGTGGGAAGCTTTTTCTCTACCATAAAGGGTGCAAACCAACAATTATACAGAATCATATAAATTGTAGTGTTGAAAGGCACTTAGCCCTTTTTAAGGCCAGAGGTTATTTTGTTTAACTTTCATGGTTAGCACAGTGCTAAGGAGGCACAGCACTAGAGCACACGTGTAGCACGGTGCTTTGTAGGTATCTGTATGGTAAGTGAATTTTAACCAATTCTTCCACTTTACAGATAAGAACTGTGAGATCATGCAACTTGAAAGAGACTTGCCCGTGATGTTATACGTAAATTCCTCTTTTTACCGAGATAAGATTTTTTTTAGAAATCTTTAGAAACAATGTTTTTAAAAATCTTCTTTGAAAGAAAGTATTTAATTGGTTACCATTCTCAAAACTTCTGGTATTATTTCAAATATAGTAGGAGCAGCAGAGATAGTAGAAAAGCATGTGCTTTGGAGTCAGATATTCATTCCTTCAACTGATACTTAACTCCTTATGCTTAGAATGAGTAATAGGGAGATAGCAGTGAAGAACACAAAAAAGGTCCCTGTCTTGTGGAAACTATATTCAAGAGAAGGAAAGACAAAAGATAAATAATTTCAGATGGAGACAAATGCTATGAAGAAAATAAGGTAGCACAATATGAAAAGGAGTGACTGGACCGGGGCCCGCTTTACATACAGTAGTCAAAGATGTTCTCTCTGAGGAAATGATATTTGAGCTGAGTCCTAAATGATGACCAGGAAGCTATGTGAAGATCTGAGTGTGCTAGGAAGGTAAAATGACAAGAACAAGAACAAAGGCCTTGAGAGCTTGGCTTCCATGAGAAATAAAGAAAGTCTCTGTGGCTGAAGCATACTGAAGAAGGGGTATGAGGTAGTATGAGATGAAATTGAAGAGCTTGTGCAGCAGAGACTTCTTCCGTGGTATATCTCCCAATTTTCGGCTGGGCACCAGGCTGCCAAGAATAAAGATGATGTTTTCCAGCCTTTCTTTTGTTTGTTTGTTTGTTTGTTTTTTTGAGACAGAGTCTCATTATGTCGCCCTCAGTAGAGTGCTGTGGCGTCCCATCTCACAGCAACCTCAAACCCTTGGGCTTAAGCGATTCTCTTGCCTCAGCCTCCCAGATAGCTGGGACTATAAGTGCCCGGCTATGTTTGGTTGTAGTTGTCGTTGTTTGGCAGGGCTGGGTTGGAACTCTCCAGCTCCAGTGTATGTGGCAGGTGCTGAGCCTTTCCAGCCTTTCCTATAGGCAGGTATAGTCATATGAATAAGTTATGACTCATAGGATAAGAATGAAAGTGTCATGTAGAGAGCTTCCAAGAATTTTCCTTAAAAACCAGCTGTCATGTACTCTCATCCCTTCTTCCAGCTTTGCTGCCTGGAACGTTGATATGATAACTGGTACTTTTGCTGTTCTCTTAGGTCATGGGGATGAGGATCAGGTTCTAGAGATGGCAGAGCATGGTCTGGGAGGAGCCTGTGCCCTGAGGAGTTCTTGAAGCTGAGCCACAATGCCAGCCTTGCAGTCTTCTTCCAGACTTATTTGTCAGAGAAGTAAACTTTTGCCTTAAGTTACTATAATTTTAGGCCTCTGTTGCTCATAGCTAAACCTAATCCTAACTTGATACAGAAGCAAGATCCATGTGATCTGAGTTTTTATAGGTTCTGTGAAGAGATTGGATTTTATTCTAGATGCAATGGGAAGCTACTGAATGATTTTAAGCAGGTCAGTAATAAGACTCCATCTGTATTTTGTAAGTTTTTATAAGACATAAGGGAAAGGCTTGGTGCCTGTAGCACAGTGGTTATGGCGCCAGCCACATGCACCAAGGCTGGCGGGTTTAAACCTGGCCTGAACAATGACAACTGCAACAACAACAAAAAATAGCCAGGTGTTGTGGTGGGCACCAGTAGTCCCAGCTACTTGGGAGGCTAAGGCAAGAGAATTGCTTAAGCCCAAGAGTTTTAGGTTGCTGTGAGCTGTGATACCGCTACACTCTACCGAGGGCAACATACTGAGACTCTATCTCAAAAAAAAAAAAAGATATAAGGGAGAATAAGTTGTAGGTGAACAAGAGTGGGAGAGGGGACATAGGTAAAAGATTATGACAAATGATACAGCCCCTATGGAGAAGTTAGCAGTATTGTGCCAGCATGCTGGTATGTACTTGTAGTCGCAGCAAGTTGGAAGCTGAGGCAGGATGATGGCTTGAGCCCAGAAGTTTGAGGCTGCAATGAGTTACTGCCCTCCAGCTTGGGTGACAGAGTGAGATCCTATCTCTATTAAAAAAAAAAAATCCAAATTAGCAATATTGAGCAAAATTATGTGTGCATTTGCCTGTGATCAGCAATTCCATTTCTAGGGTTCTATCTCACAAATTCCCTGACAAAAAAATATAAAATATAAGGTTATTTATTAAAACAGTTTTTTATAATAGCAAAACTAAAAGCAATTCAAATGTTCATTAGAGGGGCTTGATTGAATTAACTATGGTACAGCTACAGAAATAATTAATACTCTGCAACTATAAAGAGGATTGAGGAATATATTGCCATCATTCCTTATATACTGCCATGGAATGACCTCCAGAATGTAGTGTTGTGTTAAAGAGCAATATGTGGGGACAGAGTGTACAGTATGCTATTTTTTATGTAAGGTATGAGGGAAATATGAGTATGTTTGTATATTTCCTTATGCTCTCAAAGAACAATGGAAAGATAAACAAAAAAACTAATACTTATGTTATTAGTTTTTAGTTTTTCTATCCCCTCTAGAAGTAGAGGGGATAGAAATGGAAGTTAAGATTTACTTGCATGTTTCTTGTTTGTACTAATAGTTTAGAACTATGTAAGTTTAATTATGAAACCAAATTAGATCAAGAAGGAAAAAAACAAAACAATCCTCAAAAATTGAGAGCAAGACCAACTATAGTGAGTTCATGGCATAATCACACAAATAATTAGAGACAGGTTCCTGCTGTGTTACCCAGGCTGGATTTAGCATCTTAAAATTACAGTATTTTGATTGCATATTCTAGTGGACTCTATCCTAGGAAGAGAAGAGTGGCAAATAAATCTTAATTAAATTCGGTTACCTTATTATTGATAATATTCGTATTGTTATTTTTCCACTGTTTATAATAAGATAAAACATGGAATTATGTCAATTTTAGGAACTAAGATTTTCAGTGCAACAGATAGTTATAAAATCAAGCAAGATGAAACTTTGTGATATTAAATTTTAATTGATAATGAGAATTTATTTTTGAAGAAAAATGATAGTTTTTAATTTTGATGACATCCAATTTACCAATTTATTTCTTTTATTGCTTGTACTTTTGGCATTGAATCTAAGAAATGATTATTTAATTCAAGGTGCAAGGCTCGGCGCCTATAGCTCAACTGGCTAAGGCGCCAGTCACATACACCTAAGGTGGCGGGTTCGAATCCCCAGCCCGGACCCGCCAAACAACAATGTCGGCTGCAACCAAAAAATAGCCGGGCATTGTGGCGGGCGCCTGT
>NW_003852411.1:19357032-19359423 GCF_000181295.1 Otolemur garnettii
GCCAGGGCACTCTAGCCAGGTAGACAACTTGAGGCTCTGTCTCAAAAAAAAAAAAAAAAAAAAAAAGGTGAATTTCAGGATTAGTTTGTCAATCTGCAAAAAAACTATCTGGGATTTTGATAGTGATTATATTGACTCCATAGATCAATTTGGGTGGTGATGCTGTCATATGCTGTCATAATTATAAGATACTAAGTCTTTCAGTCTATGAACAATGATGTCTTTCCATTTATTTAAATCTTAAGTATTTTATTCTTTTAGATACTGTTGATAATGGAATTGTTTTCTTAATTTCATTTTGAAATTGCTTGCTGTTAATGTATAAAAATACAGTTGATTTGGCGTTTTGCTCTTGTATCCTGTGACCTTATTGAATTTGTTTATTCTAGTAGTTGTTCACTGAATTTTGGGGGATTTTCTGTCATCTGTGAATAAAAACAGTTTTACTTCTTAATTTTCTATTTGTTTTTTCCAACCAAATTGCCTTGGCTGTAATCTTCAGTACAAAGGTCAACAGAAGTCCCTGTAATCCTGCACCTGTCCCTAAGGCATCATTTTTAAGCTGTCAATCATTAATATCTGCCAAAACCTTTAGGTGAAAGATTGATGGAGCTCTTCCTCATAATGAACATAGCTGATAATTCCTGAACCCACTGTCCACTCTTGTACTGAGATAGTACATATGTTCTGATTGGCGCAATGGAACACCCATAAAATATTTCTAATAAAACTTTTACTATGAAAAGATAAAAATCCTCAAAGAAAGCATAGCGAAAACACTGGAAGATATTGGCCTGGGGAAAGACTTTATGAATAAGACTGCCATGGCAATTGCAACAACAATAAAAATAAACAGGTGGGATTTAATTAAACTGAAAAGCTTCTGTATAGCTAAGGAGACAACAGCCAAAGCAAATAGACAACCTACCCAATGGGAAAGGATATTTGCACATTTTGAATCAGACAAAAGCTTAATAACTAGGATCTATATAGAACTTAAATTAATCCACATGAAAAAAGCCGACAATCCCATACGTCAATGGGGAAGAGAGATGAATAGAACTTTCTCTAAAGAAGACAGATGAATGGTTAGCAAACATATGAAAAAATGCTCATCATCCCTAATTATTAGAGAAATGCAAATTAAAACCACCCTGAGATATCCTCTAACCCCAGTGAGAATGGCCCATATCACAAAATCTCAAAACTGCAGATGCTGAGTTTTGGAGAGAAAGAAACACTTTTACACTGCTGATGGGACTGCAAACTAATACAATCTTTTTGGAAGGAAGTATGGAGAACACTCAAAGAACTCAAGCTAGACCTCCCATTTGATCCTGCAATCCCATTAATGGGGCAGCTATCCAGAAAGGAAAAAAAACCTTTTATTATAAAGACCCTTGTACTGGACTGTTTATCGCAGCTCAATTTACAATCGCTAAAATGTGGAAACAGCCTAAATGCCCCTCAACCCAGGAATGGATTGGCAAGCTGTGGTATATGTATACCAGGAAATACTATTCAGCCATTAAAAAATGGAGATTTTGCAGCATTTGTATTAACCGGGATGGAGGTGGAACACATTATTAGTGAAGCTTCTCAGGGGTGGAGAAGCATGAATCCTATGTATTCAACTTTGATATGAGGACAATTAATGACAATGACATGGTGGGGGGTGGGGGAAGGGGAGAGCAGACAGAGAAGGAGGGAGGGGGTGAGGGAAAGGAAAAGAAAAAAAGAAAATAATGACTAATTCTCACATAAATTGGATTTAATTTTGACCAAAGTACATTATTTGAACAATAATTTTTAATTCAACTTGTTAATGTGTTGTGTAGGATATTGCATCCTCATTTATAAGTGAAATATGTTTGTTATTTCCCTTTATAATAACATATTTTTTCCAATTTTAATATCAGGTATATCCAGATGAAGTAGAATGTTTTTGAAGTATTTGTTCTTTTTCTATTATCTGTAAGATTTTGCATGATCTGTTTTTTGAAATTATCTTCTATTTTTATTTATAAATATTGGTTGTTTATTTTTTGAGACTTTGGAAAAAAGAAAAAGTTAACTGATGACTCCACACTGAACCTCAGAGTCAAAGCATTCTATGATAGACATACTTTTATCTGACAGTGTGAATGCTACTTTTTTTGCATTATTATTATTGTTCAATATTTTGTTGCAGCAATCTGATTTCTTTTCCAAATGTATTTATCTTCGTTTGTTCTTTACGAGGCTTTTGTTTCTAGTCCTTATCTTAAACATTGTTCTTGGTATTAAATTTTAAGCCTTTTTAATTTTGTGAAGGCAAAAAGTAGAAACCAAATAAACACACGTACATGTATACAGAAAATAAAAAAAACTTTTAATATGAATATCTTTTTT
>NW_003852411.1:19359624-19369161 GCF_000181295.1 Otolemur garnettii
GGGCTGGGGATTCGAACCCGCCACCTTAGGTGTACGTGGCGGGCGCCTTAGCCGCTTGAGCCACAGGCACCGAGCCTAATATGAATATCTTAATAGAGAAATAGAAGTTTAACTGTGTCACAATGGGACACACAGAGTAGACACTACAGAGACTATAGAAGAATTTCCAAAATGATAGGGCAAAGGAACAAAAAAGAAATTTGACCATGTAAGCCAGGTGTCCTCAAACTACAGCCCATGGGCCACATGCGGCCTGTTAAGGACATTATCCGGCCTGCCCGTGTTTTTGCTGCTGTTGCCTGTCCTGCTTAGCAGCTGACTCATCCTGGGGCCTGCAGTCCAGCCCTCCAATCGTCTGAGGGACAGTGAACTGGCCCCCTGTTTAAAAAGTTTGAGGACCCCTGATGTAAGCAAAAGGAAGGACAGGAAAAAAAGAAAACTCCTAAATATAACAGTAAACATCTCCCAGCTACTCGGGAGGCTGAGACAAGAAAATCACCTAAGCCCAAGAGTTGGAGGTTGCTGTGAGCTGTGATGCCACTGCACTCTACCAAGGGCGATAAAGTCAGACTGTCTCGAAAAAACAAAACAAACAAAAAAACCCCAGTAAACATCAAATAAGAGGATAATTAGTGAAATTTCAGTATTGACTGGATATTAGACAATATTAAGGAACTGGTAATTTATCATGTGATAATGTATGTTATAGACCTTGTCAAATATTCTTTTTTTAAAATTTTCTCTATTGTTTTTTAAACTGTAGCTGTCAGATCGTAAGTCTGTTAAATATTCAAGTGTGGCTGAAATACAGTCATGAATCACTTAACAAAGGAGATATGGTCTGAGAAATGTGTTGGCAGGGTGGCTCACACCTGTAATCCCAGCACTCTGGGATGCTGAGGCAGGTGGATTGCCTGAGCTCAGGAGTTTAAGACCAGCCTGAGCAAGAGCGAGACCCTGTCTCTAAAAATAGCCAGGCATTGTGGCAGGTGTCTGTAATCCCAACTACCTGGGAGGCTGAGGCAAGAGGATTGCTTGAGCCCAAAGAGTTTGAGGTTGCTGTGAACTATAATGCTGTGGCACTCTACCAAGGGTGACTGAGTGAGGTTATTGTCTCCAAAAAATAAAACCAGAAAGAAATGTGGTGTTAGGTGCTTCCATTGTTGTGTGATCACAGAGTGCACCTACACAAACCCAGATGGACAGCCTTACACACCTAAGCTGTATGGGTTTAGCCTATTGCTTTAGGCTATAAACCTGTCAGCATGTTACTATCCTGAATATTATGGACAATTGTAACATATTGTTAAGTATTTGTGTATCTAAACATTTCTAAACATAAAAAATGCGCCAGATTTGGCTGTCATTGAAATGTCATGAGGTACATGACTTTAACATGATGCCTGGGATTTGCTTTAAAATACTCCAGTGATGATGGGGAGGAGGAGAAAGAGTGGGAGGAGATGAAACAACATGAACAAAATATTGATAATTTCTGAAGGTGGATGGTGGATGCAAGGAGGTTCATGGGTATGTTATAATTCTATTTTCATGCATTTGCATTTCCTAGAGCATGAAAGATGAGAAGGATACCCAAGATAAAAGTTAGGGGCTTTTGTCTTATTATTTTTTTTTTTTTTGAGACAGAGTCTAGCTCTGTCACTCTGGCTAGAGTGCAGTGATATAATTGTAGTTCACTGTAACCTCAAACTCCTGGGCGCAAGTAATCCTCCTCCTTTAAGCCTCCTGAGTAGCTGGGACTACAGGAACATGCCACTGCATCTGGCTAATTTTTCTATTTTTTATAAAGACGGGATCTTGTTCTTGTTCAGGCTGGTGTCACACTCCTGAGCTCGAGTGATCCTCCTGCTTCGGCCTGTGCCTGGCCTTAGAGTCTTTTTAACCTACTTTTGGAAGGTTACCATCTCCCTCTTTTTTAACAGACTATTTTTAGAGTAGTTTTAGGTTCACAACAGAAATCAGTGGAAGATAACAAGAGATTTCCCTGTGTGCCGGCCCCGCACATATGTGCCCCCACCCTTTGTCACTGTCCCCCACCAGAGTTCATAGCAGCATACTAGAACTGACCAACTCTGGTGCAGTGTGGGAGAGGATTACACAGGTGTGTGAATACCAAAAAGCAGAGATCATGGAGCTTGGTTACCATACCCTCCCAGAACAAGACTTACTGGAATAAAGCTTTAGAGATGAAACCTAAGGGAAAACTATTGGGATGAAAGGCCTTTTATAACAGTGCCTACTTGCTTCTGTCTTATCTCTGGCCTTTGCCTTTTCTTTTCTATTCTGAAAGCAGACTGCTTTGATTTCTGACCACCTCATGCTGCTTCACTGCCCCTATTATGCATGTCTCGCATATACTCTATCTGCCTGGAATGTCCTTTACCTGACCTTGCAAGGGTTGTACTCTTTTTTAAAAGTTTTTATGATATTTGGGCTTACAAAATCAGAATACCTTGCATTTATTATAGATGAACATGCTGTAGCTAGGGTAGATGGGCCCCAAATAGAGACAACACTGACCACACACCAAGCTTGAGAGGAAGTCTGTGTGGAATGTCTTTTCCTTTCTTGTCCACTTAACAAAACTGCTACTGTTTTTTAAACCTTTCTCAAGCATAACTTCTTTTCTAATCACTTTTTCTATCCTCATCAGGCCGGGCTATTGAAGCATTCCTCCTGAGCTGTGTAAATAATTAGTTCACTGCATATTTTATATTGCAATGGATTATTTAAAAAAGTATCTGTTTCAATTATTACCCGAAGCTTGTTTTTTAAACGATTTTCTAAGTGAAAATTTCAAATGTGCACACAAAAATAGAGTATAATTAATGCCCATTCTATTCGTAACCCAGCTTCAACTATGTTCAATTCATTTCATGCATATTCTCATTCTTATCTTCCCAACCCCCCAAATTATTTAATCCATAAATATTTCTCTATATCTCTAAAAAACAGGGGCTCAGAAAACAATTATAATACTATCATTCCTGAAGAATTTTGTAATAATTCCATAATATTAAATTATTCAGTTAGACATCAAATTTCCTTGATTTTCTCAAAATTATTTATAGTTGATTTGCTTGAAAAATTATCAAGGTAAGGTTTGTATACTTGCATTTAGTTGATATAAATCTTAAATTCCTTTTAATCTGTTTCTTCCTCTCCATTTTTTCCCCTTGCATTTCAATTTTTGAAGAAACTGAATTAGTTGTCCTATAGTTTCCCACACTCTGGATTTTGCTTGTTGAATCCCTGTGAATTAACCCATGTGTCTGTTCTGTATTTTCTGTTAACTGGAAGATTTAGAGCAGCTCTCCAACTTTTTTGCCTTGAGATACCTTGGTAGTCTTAAAAGTTATGGAGGATGCAAAGTGCTTTTGTTTATGTGGATTATATCTAGTGATTTACCATAGGAAGTTAAAACAAATTGAAGAAATATTTATTAGTGCATCAAAAATAAGCCTATTACATGGTAACATACATTTAAGAACTAAAAATAACAATTTTTTCAAAAACAAAAAATTAGTGAAGAGTTGCATTCTTTTACATTTTTGTACATCCTATGATTTCAGCTTAACAGAAAGCAGTTGGATTCTCATCTGCTTCTGCATTCAGTCTTTTGCAATATATTATTTTGGTTGAAGTATGTGAGGGAAATATGGCTTACACAAGTATGAAATTAGAAGAGGGTTATTTTAATAATTTTTTTTGATAATTATGGATATTCTTCTTGATGCTACTCCAAAATTTGACAAGTGATTGGTGAAATCTGAAATCCTATCAATGGACCTTTCACACTGTTCCCATAAGATCCATTGGTCTTGCACTTTGGATGCATTAATCATTTAGAAAAATTGGTTCCATGGATTATGCAGATCTACCTGTTGGCACAGTTCACTATACAATATAAAAAAATGACATTCATCAACGTCATCACTAATTTCATCAGAAAAGGCTTTAAGTGTGAAACTCACAGTGGTTGATACAGCTTTACAATTTTTATTGCTTTACTAAGGACTTTTTTGTTTGTTTTTTAAAGAGATAGGTAAAGGCTTGCTATGTTACCTAGGCTGGTCTCAAACTCCTGGGCTCAAAAGATCTTCCGGTCTCAGTCTCCTAAGTAGCTAGGATTACAGGCATGAGTCACTGCCCCCCAGCAAGGACATTCTTAAACAAATTAAAAAACAATTTAAAAAATAAATTGCAAGTCTGTGGTGGTAAAGAATACTATATCTAGTTACATAGTTTGCCATTGCCTAAGGCACCAGCAGTTTTACCCACTATTGTTTTTACACCATTAGTGCAAATGTCACCACAGTAAAAAAGGGCACAATTACTAACAAAATGCTTTGACTCAGAGATAGTCTGAAAAAATCTTGGGGCCCTCAGGGGTTCATAGACCACATTTTGAGAACTAATGATCTAGAGACTGATCAAAGTCAGGTTTGAAACTAAGCTTTTTTGAAGGCAGGTAATGCCTTACTGAAAGTCCAAATGTTCATTGATCTAAATTCACACTGAAGATAAGTGTTCCCTTTTCCTAGGAATTCAGACTTACAAATGCAAACATTCTTTCTAGGGTAAGGGTATTAATAAGTTAGTTAGTGACTGTTTTTGGAGTAACCTCAAATATATAATGTCAGTTCAACAAATACCATCCCTTTTTTCCATTTAAAAGACTAAGTTCCTAATCTTAAGTGGCTAAATAACTGAAAGGTCACTATTAAGCACTGGCAAGACAGCTTAGTTAAGGAGTTTTGTCATTTTTAGGGACCATTCTTACCGATCATATCCAGAATAGAGCCCTCAAAGCTATTTACAAAGCCAGTTGTCACAAAATACTTGCACAATCAGGCAGTAAGTAGTACTTAGGTTTATGGGGCTGTTTTTTGCCTCCTGCTGCATCTCCCTCCTCTCCTGTATTTCTTTCCTTATTCTATTTTTTATTTATCATATTTGTTTCAATATGAAGTTTGAAAGTCTATACATCTTGTTCAGAAGGGACCTCTGTCTTTTCACAGTGGCCAGGAAGTACTGCAATGTGGTTATTTGGAGGTAAAATATTATGGAACAAAATTGTGAAACAATCATATAAAAAATAGGAATGTGTACAGAGTGAAGAATTTGGAATCAGGGAATGGATTTGAGGTTCAGCTCCTACTTTGTTTTAAATTTTCCAAGCTTTAGTGGATTTAGTCATAAGGGTGACTGCCAACCCAACCCCCGCCCAAACTTACTTGGGTTGTGGAAATAACACATATAAATACACTTCTATTTTACAGCAGCCACTTTTTACAAAATACATCTCAATCAGTAATAAAATTGCATTGCTTTCAGTGGAAGAAAAATAACAAACTCTTATCAGGTATCAGTGAAAACTTTGGCCAGTGTCATAATTCCTGGATTGCAACTCCGGAATCACTGCCATGTGAATTGCTCCCATTGGGAACTTCCTGACTTTTGGTAAGTCTAATCCCTAGAATTTTGTTCCTGTTATCATTCCTCTCTTTTTCCATAACATATGCAATAGTAGACTCTTGGGAAATATATGATTTTTCCTTGAAGACTGTTAATGATGTACTATGTAAGGATCTCATAAAAGTTTGTATATTTTTTACATCTTCATATCAGACTTACTTAAAATAAATACTAAAGTCTTGCTATGATATTTAGTTCCAGGCTGTATTTCAAGTAAGCTTATAATCAGAGTGTGGCAAAGAAAGGGAAATGGAATGGGAGTCTGGGAAACTGATTTCTAATATTAGTTCTATCATTATTTGACTATTTAATCTTAAGCAGGCCTTCTTGGTTTTTAGACTGACATCAGTATACTCCAATGGGTTTGGATTAAATGATAGAGACCTTTCAGCTCAGAATTGTATAATTCTAAGTCCTACACCAGAAAATACGTTTATAGGTTAGGTAATATGATATATAAAGTATATAATAACAATTCCTAATTCTAGCTCCCAATCCCTTTATTCCTTCAAGTTGAAAGCACTTGTAACTTTACATACAGGTAATGCAAATAATACAGAAACAGAAATTCAAATTAAATAGCAAAGGTACAAGCATTAAAAAATTTTTTTATGGTAAATACTACCTTTATTTGAAAAAGTTATACATGCTAGAAAAAAGCATAAATGATACATGTAAACAATTGTTTACCAAATACTTTTCTTCTTTGAAAAAGGTGCAAATGATCTTTAAATGTAAACACAAAAGTTGCCAAACATTTTTGTAGCAGGGGAAAGTGAGAAGGTTATTCCTTTTGGTTGTGATTTAAAGTCTTATTCAAAGATTTTCCTGCAAAATACATTGAAAAAAATTGGTCTATGAACAATGAGAGGGAAAAAAAAAACTTTAACCATTGAAATTATCATTTTTTTCTTAAAGTTTTTAATTTTTCACCAGAAAGTGCAATTTGGGAGAAATAGTGACATGGCCTTATAGAATGAAGATAGTGATATACTGTTGTAATAAAAGAATTAAAATTATTAATAAAATGTCTCAATTGGTTTTATACTCATTAACAGATACTATTACATGAACTGAAGAATTCATTCCCTTGGAGGCTGTTAGTAAGGTAAGCTCAGCCTCACTAGGCCTGGACATCAAGTGTAAATTGCATAACAGAATTCACTGCTGGGAAGAGGATTCTCCATCTTGGTCCTTGGTAGCAAGAAGGAAAGTTGCTTCAGTCAGTAACACGTCTGAGCAAAAACTCTTGCAGAGTTGCATGTGATTCTCTTGGGGGGATTCTCAAGACAGCATATGAGATTCATATACTGTTTTGATAGGAGGCACAGAGCAGAGCTCTAGATCTAGCAGAAACTCTATGAGAATATTGTGAAAAAAGACTAAATATAACAGAAAACAAGATCATATAGAAGAAAAAACATGAAATTCCACTGATGAAAACTGTAGCCTCTGTGTTCTAGTCTTTATTCACTTAATATTCCTTCTGAATTATACTAGTTAAAATGAGATGTTTCTTTTTGTTTGTGTGTGCGTGTGCTTTTTTTTTTTTAGATTTTCAGGTCTGGTGCAAGAATAATGGTTAGCTGATATATTCTGCAGACCTATCATTATCACTGGTAATCAATGTAACTAGGAGTCAGGTGGATGGAGTGTCTAGAAATAACCAGATCATACATAGCCCTTCTGCCCTTATCAGTATTTTCAAACTTAAATCAATACCCTTAAAAACAAAGTCAGTTTTGCTGCTTGAAATGTTTCTTTCTTCTTCTTCTTTTTTTTTTTTTTTTTTTTTTGTGGTTGGAAGGGTAAATCTCCCCCGTACCCCCAAAAAGCCCATGATAAATTAAAGCCAAAAATAAATATTCTTCTGCACAGAGTTAAAAATTATTGTGCAAAGGTGGCATTTTGCAGGTGAAGTACTTTCATTGGATTTGTATTTCCACATATTGAGGCACCAGCAAAGGATAAAATTTGTTCTAACGTCTTCTCAAGCTGTACAAACCTCCAAAGTCAAACTCTGCAGAATGCTGGGGAGCATATGTAAGACTGTCTTCTGCACGTTCACCATATATGGGATTCACAATGTGTCATTTTAATAACTCCTACACCACCCCCTAACCGACGGTAATTCATCCCGCCATACAACCTGCAAAGGAAGAAACAAAATCAGATTTTCTTACTGGGAGAAAAAGGTGTTGTTCTATGACTAAGATGTTAACCAAACACGTTTCTATGTTTCTATGTTTATATCACAACTAATATTTCAGTTTAATACTAATATTTTCTCTATTCCAAAGATTAGGAGCTAGAATTGAGCAGTAGTTAAGTAGCAGAATTATTTTAGACACTGACTGAAAACTCTTACTTATAGGACGCTATGTGAAGAAGATGACAGCATCATAATCACTTTTTTTTTGAGACAGAGTCTTGCTCTGTTGTCTATGGTTGAATGCAATGGCATCACTGTAGCTCACAGTAACCTCAAACTCCTGGGCTCAAGTGATTCTCCTGCCTCAGCCTCCTGAGTAGCTTAGACTATAGGTGAGCATTATTATACCCGGTTAATTTTTCTATTTTTTGTAGAGATAAGGTCTTCCTCTTGCTCAGGCTGGTCTCAAACTCCTGGCCTCAAGCAATCCTACCACCTCAGCCTCCTAGAATGCTAGGATTATAAGCATGAGCCACCACACATGGCCCATATTTACTTTTTATATTAGAACTTTACAACTTTATACCTAAACTGGCTTCTACCACTTACATATTTATTTTTATCCCTTTGTCTTGTATGCACTCTTGTAAGCCTCCTCAAATCCTTTAAGGAATAAAACTGGATGTGAGTAAATAAAATCACCATCTAGTTTGTGACATGTAACCAAGATCAACTTTAAAATCAAGGACTTTCAGCTAGATGCAGTGGCTCATGCCTGTAATCCTAGCACTCTGGGAGAATCTAGAGCATCACTTGAGGCCAGGAGTTCAAGACCAACCTGAGCAACATAGTGAGACCCTGTGTCTACAAAATCCAGAAAATTAGCTGAGCGAGACAGTGCATGCTTTGTAGTCCCACCTACTCAGGAGGCTAAGGCAGGAACATTGCTTCGGCCCAGGAGTTCTAGGTTGCAGTGAGCCTCTGCACTCTAGCCCAGGCAACAGAGTGACAGCCTGGCTCCAAAAAAAAAAAAAAAAAAAAATAGTAGTAAGGAATTTCATGGAGAATAATACTAGATCTTAAATCAACTATGAGGTAAAATTGGTTTTAAATTTGGGATATGTAGCTGCACAAATTTGGATATTAATCTCTCAACAGATAATCCTCAAGAATATTACTTTGTAGTATATTATTAATTCTATTTAGTGACAGTGACAGTTACTGAGCAGTCCTTAGATAAGATTATAGTGATTAAGTGGGCAAAAGTAAACTTTGGCTAGCTTCCAAAATTATGCTTATTGAAAACTTCCACTAAAAATAGAAAGCTGTACATGGAAGAAAACATCTTACAAGTGGGAGCCTCCTATTTATGAAAACCTGCCATTATCTGTCTATTATCTCTATTAGGTTTTTTTTAAAATGCCACCTTTTCACTGAGGCCTTCCCTAGCCACCTGTTAAACAGACTCCCCTCCCTGTACCCCCAGCCCCTCCCACACTATGTTTGCCATAGCACTTCCACTTCCTGGTGGGATACTGTGTCTCCCTCACTTCAGTGCCAGCTCCAGGAGGGTAGGGAATGTTGTTTTATTCATTTTTGTATCACAGCGTCTAGAGCTTTCAGTAAAAAAAAATTTTTTTTTTTTTTTTGCAGTTTTTGGCTGGGGCTGGGTTTGAATCCACCACCTCTGGTATATGGGGCTAGCGCCCTACTCCTCTGAGCCACAGGCACCTCCCTAGAGCTTTCAGTAAATCTTAATGAACAGGGTTGTAATAATGTGATATAGGAGCTGCAGTACTATGCTATCATTGGCCTGACTTTACTTTTTTTATTTTTATTTTTTGAGACTAAATCAAACTCTTGGGCTCAAGTGATGCTCTTGCCTC
>NW_003852411.1:19369434-19372312 GCF_000181295.1 Otolemur garnettii
GTGGCTGGCGCCTTAGCCGGTTGAGCTATAGGCGCCGAGCCAACACCAGCTATTTTTAGAGACAGTGTCTCCCTCTTGCTCAGGCTGGTCTTGAACCTGTGAGCTCAGGCAATCCACCTGCTATGGCCTCCCAGAGTGCTAGGATTACAGGCATGAGCCACACTGCTCCTGGCCCTTGGCCTGACTTTAGTTTTGAGACCGCTGGGCCATATAGAGCCATGGGAGAGATCCTGAATCCAAAGCATGTTAAACGGACTCAAAATGGGGAAATGTTGCTACAAGACTACAAGACTGCCTCCTTTTAAAAAAGTTTTTTTGCTCTAGAAATTTTATTTTTATTTCAGGTTAATATTAAGGTATATAGAATTATGTTACATTGTTTGCAATTGTAAGTTAAAGTCCAAGTTGTAGTTGTGAACTTCACCCAGGAAGTGTGCCATATACTGGTACATTGTACTGTTAGGTGGGAACTTACTGAACCCTGTCTCCTCTCCCTCCCTTCTTGATTAAATTGAATTTTTTCTCTCATGTGAGCACCTTGTTAATGTACAAATTTCAGATTAGAATTGAGTACATGTGATATCTGCTTCCCCATTCTTGTGGCACATAGGAGAGTGTTCTCCAAATCCATCCAAGTTGTAACAAAAGATACAAAATCTCCATCTTTTTTATGGTTGAATAGTCTTTCATGATATACATATATCATAGTTTATTAATCCATTCATAAGTTGAAAGGCACTTGGGTTGTTTCCACATCTTTGTGATTGTAAATTGGGCTGCTATAAACGTTTGAGTGAAAATGTCCTTCTGATAAAATGACCTTTTTTTTTTTGAGGGGTGGATATCTATTAATGGGATTGCAGGATCAAATAGAAGGTCTACTTTTAGTTCTTTGAGGACTCTATACTGCTTTCTCCTTCAAGGCTGTACTAGTTTGCAGTCCCACCAACAGTGCAGGAGTGTTCCCTTCTCTGCACCCATGCCAGCATCTTTTGCTTTGGAACCTTGTGATGTGGGCCATTCTAACTAGGGTTAGGTGCTATCACAGTGTTTTTGGTTTGCATTTCTCTAGTAATTAGAGATGAACATTTTTTCATGAGTTTGTTGGCCATTCATCTCTCTGTTCATATCTCTTGCCCTGATTTTAATGGGATCGTTTGTTCTTTTTTTGTTGGTATGTTTTGAGTTCTTTGTAGATTCTGGTTAGTAGCCCTTTGTTGGACTTGTAGCATGCAAATATTTTCTCCCGTTCTGAGAGGTGAGAGTATAGGTCTAGTTTCAGCCTTTTACAGCCTAACCAGTTCTCCAGCACCTCTTATTGAATAGGTATTCTTTTCCCCAGTATATGTTTTGGTTTGCTTTATAGAAGATCAGATGGCACTATGAGGCCTGGTTTTACCTATAGGTTCTCTGTTCTGTTCCATAGATCTGTGTCTCTATTTTTATGCTAATACCATGCTGTTTTAAAGATTGCCTTTTTTATAAAACAGCTCGGTTTACGCTTTTATGGTCAAGAAAAAAATCTCCTAGAATGTCAGCTGCCTTGGATCTCATGTTCAGACTTGAATCTCTGATGTGCAACCTCAACCACTGAGATAATAACCTTAAGTTTGCTTAGGCAGGTAAGCCCAATCAAGTGAGAAGGAAACCCCAACTTGCTTAAAGGCAAATTGTTTTCTTAGAAGACTATTAGTATTTAGGATTAAGTATAGATATGAACCATATCAAACTCTTAATATTGTTATTAAGTTTGAGAATTAACTATTTGAGGTCAGACAATTAAGTTTGAGAACTCATCCTAGAAAATGTGCTGCATACCTCATTTCTGAGTATCACTATGGTCACCTTCAGTGTACTCCCCTTGGGAAGCTATGCTCTGATGCTAGCATCTAGTCTACCCTTGAAAGCAACTTTGGAACTCTTTGTCTGGAATGACCATCAGATCTGTCATTATACAGCACACAAAAACATGCAACAATAATGAATGCCGCTCAGCAAGACAATGCACATGTTGACCTTAATGCAGCTGTGAGACACTGATATGTCAAGGTTGTGAAGCCTTATCAAGTTGTTCATACAGTGCTGCCAATGTTAAGTGCACAGTGGCAAGTTCACAAACTTAATTGTCAGACTTCATATATTTGGCATTTTAAGTGCTTGTTATGTTTAAGAGAATTTGGCATTTTAGAGCATCTGTTGGATCAGCAGTCTTGTGAGTCCACTATAAAATGTGTCACTGAATAAAGATTTGGACCAAATGATTTAAAGATTTAAGAGAATTTTGCTAAGTTTGTAAGAGTTTTTCAATATTTAAAATAAATGTAAGAATCACCTGATTTACGTAAATTTCTAGGAACTACTTAAGTACTTGGGAAAGCAGTGGTTGATAATAGTAAATTATCTATTTATTAGATAATTAAGGATTTAAAAGCAAAGTAAAATTAAACCTAAAAATGAAATATAGTTAAGCTCTTTTAACCAAGATGTAGCCTCTTCCTTAATAAAAGTGACTGTTAAAATAATTTTTAAAATGAAATAAAATATTATATTATTTTAGAGAAAGTAACTGCGATTTTTTTTCCCCTGGGCATAAGGGTTCCCAGATGAACACCAACGAATTGCATGGACAAACTGAGAGCCACAGACCTAGGTTCTAACTTTGTCACTATCTTGCTTAGCCATGCCATTTTATTACTCAGTGCTTTAGTTTCCTCAGCTGAACAAAATGGGTTAGAAAAGACATTTTCCCCCATTTTTTCCATCTTTGCTTATAAAACTAGACAGTTACCAAAGAGAAGAATTTTGTTAAGATACCAGTTACTTTAGGGTGGCGCCTGTGGCTCAGTGAGTAGGGCGCCGGCCCCATATACTGAGGGTG
>NW_003852411.1:19372356-19375225 GCF_000181295.1 Otolemur garnettii
AAAAAAAAAAAAAATAGCTGGGCATTGTGGAGGCTACTTGGGAGGCTGAGGCAAGAGAATTACCTAAGCCCAAGAGCTGAGCTGGAGGTTGCTGTGAGCTCTGTGATGCCACGGCACTCTACTGAGGGCGACAAAGTTTTGAGACTCTATCTTTAAAAAAAAAACAAAAACAAAAACCCAGTCACTTTAGAGTAATCAAATCAAAATGAGCTATCAAATATGGGTACCTTTAGCCCTCTTCAAAGTACTGCAAAAGGTACTTCAATCTACTGACCCTGACCATCCCAATTTTGATAGTCATGGGCTGTCTCAAACACATGATTCTCAAGTCAGTAGTGAGGTGATCTGCAACACAGCTTAAGTTACCTCCATGTATTGGCATCAGGATCAAAAACTTCAATGGTCTTCAAGTATGTTGTACCATCAAAACCTCCCACTGCCATGAGCTGTCCATTGACCACTGCCAGGCCAACCTAGAGAATCAAAACATAGTGGCTGCTGAAGAAACTAGATAATTACTGGGAAAGTTTAGACCGGTTTCTAGGAAAGTCTCTTTAATAAAAGAAAATTCTTTATGGTCTTACATTCTGGTTTGCTTGAACACAGAGGAAAAATGTAATAATAAAAATTGATTAAATTACAGGGATTATTTTAAAACATGTATAAATTTTAGAAAAAGTCTTCACTAGGAGTGAGCAAGAATCTCTAAACTGCTTGTTGTATTTGCACATTCCAATCCACTTTCTAAATTGCTACTCTAATTCTCTTAAAAATACAAATTTAATCTTCTTGCTACTTTCTTCTTTAAAAACTTAATTAAGTGTATCTTCTATCGAAGTAAGTTTAAAGCCCATATGATGTTACTCAGGACCTCCAGAAATCCATCTAAACCCACTGTGTGAACCTCTCTTCCTCCTATTGCACCGGCAGCCACACTGTGACTGGATTAACTGCTCCTACCTGAAAGTACCATACATTTTCACATCCCCTTGGTTTTTGTACATGCTGTTCCCTGGCTGGTGTTTCCTGTCCCTCTTCTAGAAAACCTTATTCATCTCTCCTCATTCTTAAACTTTCCTCACCCCATAGCAGTAAGCATGTTCTCTCATGTTTTCCTACAACGTGCCTGCCACTAGTATAGTACTTATTCATTATAGTTAGCTGTAAACATTTCAGTTTCCTTCACTAAATTGGCAGCTTTTTGAGGAGAATTGTGTCATACTCGTTTTTGCTTTCCCAGCACACAATGAGCACTTAAAGATACATTATTGATGAGTAAATGACTATAAATATAACCAATAGAATATAGCTATAAAAATAACAGGAAAGTGACTAAGAAGCTGTTAGTAACCAGGAATACAAAGCCACATATGTGTGGATGTTCTGACTTGTCGATGCTTTGCAGTGGTGTTCCTGATTTATGCAAACCAGAATTTGTTCCCTTTTATCCTCCGATTACAGAGTCCTCAGCCACAGCTTGCTGCTTCTTCCTGTTGTGGATGTGTTGTCCTAAATTGATGGACTTCTGACATGATCAGTGCTTAATGGGTTCCATTGTACCCTGAGCAAACGTCCCAGAATTGATGAATCCTATACTTTACCCCAGAAGACTCTTGTATTCACAGGTCATCCATGGTATACAATATGACATAGAGCTTGATCTGGCCTATATTATAGATGAGGTAGACTCAAACCAGCTAGTGGAGACTGGTGGTGGGGCCACATGTGTTTTTACCCAAACATTTGCATTAGTATGACAACTACTTATAATATTAGCTAGAAATGGCAGGTAGGAATATTTAGCTCCAATAGATATGAAGTTAGTTAGAGAAGGTAGGTAGATAGGGCCATGCTTTCCAGAGAAGCAACTGACACAAGATAAATCATCAAAAATTAATTATCTAATTAAAGATATGACTGGATATAAGATTTTTAACTATCTGAGATAAAAGCAATAAAAAAATTTATTTTGTTTCTAGTGTAAAATTATCAGGAGTTGTTCCACAAAGCATCCCAATAGCATCAGATGAAACAACTGAAAACTAAAACACGCAGGCACTAGCTGTTCACCTCCACATTGTCCCAGTATATTACATTTCACAGATCACAGCACCCTTTCTGCAGAGTCCTCTCTTGGTGCTTATTTTTCAAAGCTCAAAGCTCTCAGTAGCTGGGTACTTACTCCACTGCGGCGGGATGTCATGGCCACCACCGGTGACCACTGATTCGTTCTAGGGTTGTATCTCTCAGCACTGCTAAGCTCAGTAGTGTCATCTCTACCTCCTACAGCGTAGATCATGTCCTGATACACTGCACAGCCTAGGTGTTTCCTCCGGGTCCCCATAGGGGCTATTGTGTGCCATCTGTTTTCCTGAGGATTGTAGCGCTCCACTGTAGGGAAAAGAAAAAGTAGCAAGTGGTCATTCAACCATTTCCCCTCACCTCTGGTTTTCTTTATTGCCATCAAAACTGTGATAACACGTATTTAAAAAAAAAAAAAAGAAATCAGATTTTTGCTTCTAAGAAACACTTGGCATACCTTTGTGCAACTATATATATATACTCTCAGCAGGGACTGGTTTCTTCTAGTTATGGTACAGTAGAAAGGGCATGTGTTGGAGTTAAGACACTGGGGGTTCTGGCTCGGTGCCTATAGCTCAGCAGTTGGGGCGCCAGCCACATACACTGGAGCTGGTGGGTTTGAATCCAGCCCAGGCCTGCCAAATAATAGTGACAACTACAACCAAAAAATAATGACAACTACAACCAAAAAATAGCTGGGCATTGTGGCAGGCACCTGTAGTCCCAGCTACTTGGGAGGCTGAGGCAAGAGAATTGCTTAAGCCCAAGTGTTTGAGGTTGCTGTGAG
>NW_003852411.1:19376008-19393016 GCF_000181295.1 Otolemur garnettii
ATTGTTGTTTGGTGGGCCCGGGCTGGGGATTCGAACCCACCACCTTAGGTGTATGTGGCTGGCACCTTAGCCGCTTGAGCCACAGGCGCCGAGCCAACATGGACTTTTTATAGGGAGACTCTCCTCAGGAAAATGTGCTGCTTTGGGGAACCAGACTACCTTTGGGAGGGACTAACCTGTGTTGAGTGGAGATGTCCCATCAGAGCCACCTACAGCATATAGGAACCCTCCTAACACAGCTACAGCCACGCCTAGTCTTCTTGTGCTCATGGAAGCCACCCGAGTCCACTTGTTCTCCTTTGGATCATACCTTCAGTAAGAGAAACCAGACTGAATGCATGTTCTTATTAACTGAAGGCTTTTTAATAAAGTCTGAAATCACACTAAAAATACAGGATATACAGACTTGATGCGGTCAAATGCACAGCAAGAATCTAACATATTTTACTTATTCAGAAAAAAAGTCTTAAAAATTTATGCTTGTGCCAATTATTAAGATATTTTCTTTTCCCAGGAAAGAAAACAGCCTGTAACCTCAGCTCACATAACATGGGCTCTTTCCTTGGCTAAAGAAGTGTTTAGTTCTTCTAGCCCTAATTACATCTATATGCTTCTGATGTCTTATGAATGAATATATATATATATTTTTTAAGACAGTCTTTCTCTGTTGTCCCAACTAGAGAGCATAGTTTCATCATCATAACTTACTTCAACTTCAAACTCCTGGGCTCAAGTGATCCTCTTGCCTCTGCTTCCCAAGTAGCTGGGACTACAAGTATGCACCAGTGTGCCCAACTAATCCTGTACAAATTCTGTAGAGACAGGGTCTCTCTATACTTCTCAGGTTGGTATTAAACTCCTGGCCTCCCAACATGCTGAGTTTACAAGTATGAGCCACTAAACCTGGCCAGTAATTTGTCTTTTTTTCCTAGTTGTTGCAGTGGGAGTGATTTCTGTTACTCACTCTCTATTACATCCTACTTGGAAGGAGAACTACTGTAAAATAAAACACTAATATGTAAAGCCACACAAAATATACAGTTGAGAATTACTATAAGGAAAGCTCACTTGTAAACACTACACATGCCACTCAGGAAGCCCTGCATGTGTCCTTGTCCAATCTCAGGACCCTCCTCCCCACACAGTAACCATTATCCTCACTTTTATAGCTATCACTTCCTTGTTCTTTATAGTATTATCACCCAAGTGTCATTCCTATTATCCCTGAACACTTCAGTCTTAACTCATTACTTTTTTTTTTTTTTTTACTTTTAAAGTCTTTTTTTACTTATTTACTTTCTCTCCATTCTTTTTCCCCTTGCAATTCATGTTTTAGAACCTGGGGCATATGACAGTTTTCCCCATGATATGGACACAGTTGATTGTACATTCACAGTGCAGTTCACTGTGTTGCTCGGTCCTCTGTATGTTGGACAAGTTGGCAGCTGGATCTAGAAGTTGATCAGACTGTGGTTCCTTCAATAAGACTAGGGGAGTATCAGCAACTGTTAATTATCAATACTTAGATCCATTAATTTACTGAGTGTTATAAAATGCTGGCATTCCAGCACTTCTTTTATTGGGATTCTTTTATAAAGAAATAATGCTCTTATCTACTGTTTGGTTATCCAATTCATATGTGATGCAGTTCACATAAGATAGGATGTATACTTGCTTCTTTCACTTTATTTACAAATTTTCAAGGTAAGAAATTTGTTGCCTATGATCCTCCAAAGGCAACCAGTTAAGGTTTAAAAAAAAAAATACCAGGGTGGCTCCTGTGGCTCAATGAGTAGGACACCAGCCCCATATACTAAGGGTGGAGGGCTCGAACCAGCCCTGATCAAACTGCAACAAAAAAATAGCTCGGCGTTATGGCTGGTGCCTGTAATCCTAGCTACTCAGGAGGCTGAGACAAGAGAATCAACTAAGCCCAAGAGCTGGAGGTTGCTGTGAGCTGTGATGCCACAGCACTCTACCCAGGGCGACAAAGTGAGACTCAGTCTCTAAAACAAAAATACCATTAGGAACTCATAGATTTAAATATATTTACTGGATTTCAATCAATTGTAATTATTACCCCTCTTAAAGTTGAAATTGTCTTGTCTCTGGGAACATCTTCAAGTTGGCTCTTGAATCGTTTGGCTCTTAGTGATAATCTTTGATAGCTTGGTTGTTCTTTAGCATAAGACTGTCAAGACTCATCAGCACATTTCCTGTCCTAAACCTCGAGTCAGATGTTTCTCCAAGAAGCTCTGGTTTCTTTAAGTGGGAAATGAAATTTTAAGACACAATTTGGGAGTAAAGTTGTTCGGTGCTACTTGGTTGCTCTTTATTGCTGAGCTTCTTCAGTTGACAGAATATATAGGAACTTTTTAAAAGGGGGACTTTATTTCAAATTCCAATTCAGAACTACAAAGTATTTTGCTTAAAATATATTACATTATATTTTACAAATATTAGAAATATAATGTATTTTACAAATATTCTTGAATACATATTCAAAAATATGTATTTTTTTATTACAGGAAGGTAATTTTGAATTATAGTTTTTAGTATTTGTTCTGCTCCCTTCCTTTGGTTTTCTTTTTCTTAGATTCCTGTTATCTGTATAATAGGTTTTTACCTATTTTCAATATTTGTTGCTAGGTTTCACATACTTTCTATCTCTTAATTTCTCTTTGGCTTTAAAATACTTCTTTCTTGCTTATTTGTCCTACAGCATTACTTGTTTTGCTTATTTATTTTTTCATTTAATCTTCATTCTGAATTGATTTTCCTCTCATTTCTAATGCCTTTCTGAGTTCTGCACCTCATTTCTGAGTCTTCCTAATTCCAATTTATATAGTATCATATTCTGTATCTTTTCTTAATGTTTATCTTAATTTGAAATAGTTGATTAAAGTTCTGCTCTGTTCTGTAGGTGTCTTTCTCTGGTACACTTTCATTATCTGTAGAGATGTTCTGCTGCTTGTTTTCTTTTTTTTTGAGACAGAGCCTTGCTGTTGCCTTGGGTAGAGTGCCGTGGCGTCACAGCTCACAGCAACCTCCAACTCCTGGGCTTAAGTGATTCTCTTGCCTCAGCCTCCTAAGTAGCTGGGACTATAGGCACCTGCCACAATGCCCAGCTTTTTGGTTGTAGTTGTCATTGTTGTTTGGCAGGCCCCAGCTGGGTTTGAACCCACAAGCTCTGGTTTATGTGGCTGGCACCCTAGCTGCTTGAGCTACAGGTGCTGAGCCTGCTTATTTTCTTATATTAACTTTGTGTGGGATGTACTTTTAATACTTTGGTGTTGCTTGTTTTTAAGTGAAATGAACTTTCCTCAATTTTTAGCCGAGTGGTTTGTAATAGTTTCCTGCCTTTGTGGAGCCCCTTATTCATTTCATTCTCTCCCTACTTCTGTTGTGTTCTTCTCTTTCCTTGGCCTTCTCTTTTCAAGGATCATAAGGCTATCTATTGCCCTTGTCCTGCTTAATTTTGACTGTATTCCTAGAAGTTTCTTCTCAGTGTGGAGTCTTGATCTGGAGGGTCATTCTGGCTGGTCAATTTGGAGAGTGTCTACGGAGAGGATGCTTCTAGCCCAGTTTCCCAACCAGGTGTGATTTTTGGCTCTCTTTCTTGCCTCTGCTACGCCTGAGAGAACATCTGGCAATGTCTGGTGACATTTTTGGTTGTTATAGCCAGGCTTGTGCTTCTGGTAACAGGCCATAGATACTGTTGAACATCCTATAATGCCCCGGGAGGTCCTCCACAACAAAGATTTATCCATCAAATGCTAGTAGTGCTGAGGTTGAGAAACCCTCTCCTAAGCCCTTCAGATCTTACTCCAGGTTGCTTGCACTTACTCTCTATGGGAGTAGACAAAGTCATTCTTTTTTTTTTTTTTTTGTGTTTTTTGGCCAGGGCTGGGCTTGAACCCACCACCTCTGGCATAGGGGGCCGGCACCCTACTCCTTGAACCACAGGCACCGCCCCAAGAAAGTTATTCTTAATTTTAGTTTTTGTTCATAAAATGTCCTCCCCTTGTGCTTTGTAGTGAATGCCCATTAGCTATTTTAGAGTTCTTCTGCTTTTAGATCCGTCACACATCCAGTTGCTTCCTTGTGTTTTGTCCTGCACAGATACTAATGCACAGTATCTTATGGCTGTTGGTAGTTTGTTTTTGCCATTTGTGTTTTGGGGTTTGTGAGTATATTCTTTCCCCTAATTTTAAAACTTGTCCATAAGTTTTTGTTTTTAAAATTGTGGTAGACTATACATAACATAAAATTTACCGTCTTAACCATTTTTAACTGTGCTGTTCTGTAATGTTAAGAATGTTCACACTGCTGAGCAACCAATCTCCAGAATTGGATCACAGGTCTTGAACTTTGCTCTCTATTGCTCTGTCTGCTCTCATGTGGGGATTTGGAGATATTAAAAAACTTTGCTGTTACTGCTGTTATCTCTGAATCCTCCTGCATTCAGTCTGGAAAGTAGAGAAATGGGTTTCTTGACAAAGAGATAAAAAGGAATGGGCAAAGCTTTCAAGAGTTACCTTCAACTTTTATGTAAGACAGAGTTAAATTCTTCAACTTAAACATAGTAACTAGACCTATAAATGCTATCTCAAAAATCTGAAGAGTGATTCATTTCTGTTTAAGAAGTGAGGGCTCGGCGCCTATAGCTCAACCGGCTAAGGCGCCAGCCACGTACACCTAAGGTGGCGGGTTCGAATCCCCAGCCCGGACCCACCAAATAACAATGACGGCTGCAACCAAAAAATAGCCGGGCGTTGTGGCGGGCGCCTGTGGTCCCAGCTACTTGGGAGGCGGAGGCAAGAGACTCGCTTGAGCCCAGGAGTTGGAGGTTGCTGTGAGCTGTAATGCCACAGCACTCTACCCAGGGGGACAGCTTGAGGCTCTGTCTCAAAAAAAAAAAATAAATAAATAAAGAAGTGAGGATGAAATATAGTATATGCTTAGTAATCACAGCAAATGAGACTCCAAAATCTAATGACAAAATGCTGACAGAAATTAAGAACAAAATCTCTTTCACCAAAATTAACTGATAAATACACAAGTATAAAGTGATCTTAGCAGCCCACCCAGATTTCCCTAAGTTTATCTCAATAATTAATGAGAATCCATATACAAAATACTTTGGGCTCTTAATAAGATGTGCTACATAGAGTGTTATTACTTTAGTCATTTCTCTCGGCAGAATCATGCACTAAGTATACTCCAGATAGACCAGGGAAGAAAATCAGGAGAGATTTCAGAAAGGGTAATATAGAATGTAATTTAAAATATATTTCTAACCCTTCAATGTTAGGTGCAATCAATGTGACAGTTTAAAAAATTGGGTTGTATCTCAAAAGTATAGGGGTATGCCTTTGCATAGCAAAGAAAAAAAATCAACAGAGGGAAGAGACAACCTATAGAATGGTAGAAAATATTTGCAAATAATAAATCTCAGAAGAGGTTAATATCCACAATATATAAAGAACTCAAATAACAGCAAGAAAACAAATAATCCAATAAAAAATGGACAAAGGACCTGAACAGACATTTCTCAAAAGAGGACATATACATGGTCAACAGATAGATGAAAAAATGTTCAACATCACTAAACATGAGGGAAATGCAAATTAAAATCACAATGAGATATCACACCATGTCTGTTAGAATGGATATTATCAAAAAAGATAACAAGTGTTGGCAAGCATGTGGAGAAAGGAAAGCCTTGCACATTATTGGTAGTAACATAAATTAGTATAGTCATTATGGAAAACAGTATGGAGGGTTCTCAAAAAAGTAAAAATAGAATTACCATATGATCCAGCAATTCTACTACTGGGTATATATCTAATAGAAATAAAATTATTATGTTGAAGAGATACCTGTACTTCCAAGTTCACTGTACCATTTTTCATAATAGCCAAGACATAAAATTAACCTAAGTGACCGTCGATGGATGAATGGATAAAATGCGGTATACATACACAATGGAATACTATTCAGCTTTCAAAGAAAAAAAGTCCTGTCATTTGTGACAACTTGGAAGAACCTGGAGGACATCATCTTAAGTGAAATAAGGTAGACACAGGATGACAGATACTGTGCATGATCTCGCATGGGGAATCTATAAAAGTCAAACTCACAGCAGCAGAGAGGAGAATGGAGTTAACTGGGACTAGGCAGAGGGCGGGATGGGGGAAAGTGGGGGAGATATTGGTCAAAGAATACAAAATATCAGTTAGGCAGGAGGAATAAGTTCATGACATCTAATGCACAATACAGTGACTACAGTTAACATCCATCTGTTGAATACTTGAGGGTAGATTTTAAGTGTTCTCACCACAAATAAATCATTAAGTATGTGAAGTTATGTGTGTATTAGTTAGCTTGATTTAGCCACTTTACGATGTATACATATTTCCAAACAGCATAGTGCATGTCATAAATACATATGACAATTTTGTCTGTCAATTAAAAAAATGGTTTTTGCATCTCTCACTTTCCTATACTTTAAGATCAACTGAAAACTCTTTCCTGAAAGCCTATGGGGGAAATCCACTGAATAGTGGATTCCCCAGTGTCCTAAATTCAGCTGTAACTGTTTCTTTTAAAGAGCTGTATATGGTCTTTAAAAAAAAAATTGAAAAAAATCACCTCTCCACAATGTTGAGGCAAGACACACCATCTTGGCCACCCACAGCATAGAGAAAGCCTCCGAGTACTGCTACACCGACACTCGTCCTACAGGTGCTGGTAGGTGCCACATCACTGCTCCACTGGTTTGTTTTGGGGTCATATCTGTGAGGAAAACATCGAGAGCAGAGACTGTATTACACAAAGGAAGCCTGGCTATGTTTACATATTTCAAATCAAAGAATTTATATGATACATACTTTCCTTCTGAGTATGGGCTGATTAATAAGTAAAACATATGAAAATCTAATTTGCTTTTATTTTTTAAAATTCATTTTTACTTAAGTTATACATGAATATATTTTCTTTTTAAAAAATTAGAATGTTAAAAGTCCCCTTTAATTCCCACCTGAATTCTAATCTTTTCCTACTTTCATTTGGTGTATGTCCTTCAAGATTTTTCAGTAAAATACTTTGAAATAGGTATAAACAGCCATATATATATATTTATACACAAGCATGTTTTCTTTACATAAATAGTACCAGGCAATAGGCATTACTTTGTTCCCCTCAACATATTATTAAGATCTATTTATGCTAATATAGCCATAGATTTTTCCTTTGATCTATTTTATTAATGTTATATGTATAATGCAGTTTTAGTCAAATTCCTATTGATTAAAACCCTGAGGCTACTTCTGACATTTTGCTACTAAAAACAGTGATTATCCCTGTGCTATGTATATTTCTCTTCCTGTGAATGGGTAATAAGACGAAGCACTGGGATGGACAGTATGTTCATTTTTAATTAAAAAAAAAGTCTCAAAATGCTCTTTTTTTAGATATACCAATTTTTTTCAATTTCATTATTTTTCTCTTTTTATTAATTATTTTTCTGTTTTGTTGACTTCTGTTATTCTTATAACTTCTGGATTTTAAAAGCATCTTTGTTTATTCCCTCTTTCTTATTTACAAATGCATATAAGCTATATGAAGCATATAAATTATAAATCATATAAATTTGCCTTTGAGTACCATGTTTCCCCCCCAAATAAGACCTACCCCCAAAATAAGCCTTAGCAAGATTTCTATGCATTTGTAAAATATAAGCCCTACCCCGATAATAAGACCTAGTGATGGGCATGGCTATGCAGCATATGCATAGCCATGCCATGCATTTTAGTGTGGAACCTTAAGGAGGACTAGAATACTTTTTATCTGCCACAGCTCTTTTCTCAGAGCTGTTCGCACTTGCGAGGGTGCGCGTGGTAACTGAGGCTACAGGCATCCTATTGCGCATATGCGAACAGCGAGGGGAAAGGAGTTCATGCATCACTAGCACCAGCCCCACCAACAAGGTTGGCTCCCCCTGTCAGGTTCCAGAAGAAGATGACTTAACTGTATTTAAATAAATGTAGATTGTTGTATTATACTTAATAAAAATAAGACATCCCGGGCAGTGCCTGTGGCTCAAAGGAGTAGGATGCCAGCCCCATATGCCGGAGGTGGTGGGTTCAAACCCAGCCCCCAGCAAAAAAAAAAAAAAAACTACAAAAACAAAATCCCCTGAAAATAAGCCCTAGTGTGTTTTCTTGAGAAAAAATAAATATAAGATAGTGTCTTATTTTCAGGGAAACACAGTACCACCTTAACTGCATTTTATCCATTTTGAAATATATAGCCTTAATTGTTATTCACTTATAAATATTTAGTTCTACTCATGTCTTTAACCCATTAATTTATTTTTAAGTATGTATGTGTTTGGTTTTTTGTTTTTGCTTCTATGGAACTTATCCCTCTGTTTTTGTTTGTTTTTTGTCTACATAATTTTTACCTCTAGAACTTGTTATCCTGCAGGCTTTCATAAATGTGTATAGAAATATCAAGAATCAGGGCCAGGTGCAGTGGCTCATGCCTGTAATCCTAGCACTCTGGGAGGCTGAGGTGAGTGGATTGCCTGAAGCTACCATTCGCCACTCATTGGTCTGTGGATCACAATCCTAGGTTTGAGACCAGCATGAGAAAGAGTGAGACTTTGTCTCTAAAAATAGCCAGGCAACGTGGCAGGTGCCTATAGTCTCAGCTACTTGAGAAGCTGAGGCAAGAGAATCTCTTGAGCTCAAGAGTTTGAGGTTGTTTTGAGCTATGACACCATGGCACTCTATGGAGGGCAATAAAGTAAGACTCTGTCTCAAAAAAAAAAAAAAAGAAAAAAAATATCAAGAATCACTGTAAATCAACACAACCCTATGGAAAAGGCTGTGTGAGAGCAAGAAGCTATTAAAACATCAGTTACCATAGGTTTCCAATGTGCCGAGGCTCTGTAATAGAGAGATGTTAGGGAGAAAGCTATTTCAACAATTATAGCACAATTGTACTATATGTACAAGCATGTTCAAAATATTTGAATCAAAGAGCAGAGGAATAGGTAAATAACTCATCTATATGGTACCAGAGAAGGTTTATATAAGAGGTAACATTTGTGTCTTGAAGGAAATGTATTATCTTAAAGGGGCAGAGATATTCCAGGGAGGAAAGCACTACATACACATAGGGAAAGAGGTATGAAGGAAGATGGCATGTCCGAGGAACTGCAAGCAATTTGATAAGTGAGTCTGGAGTAGCATGTTTATGGAATGGTGGTATGTCATGGGAGACACACTGGAAAAATAGGTGGAGATCAGATTATAAAGTAGCTGGGTGTCATACTAAGTGGTCTAGGCTGCCAACTAGTGTCATAGATACAATACTAATACAATAAGTCACATTTGTTTTTGAATTAATATCTCAAACAGAACTATTGAATAGCAGAGAAAATAATTCAATACTTACCTTTCAACACTATTGAGATAAGAGGATCCATCATGGCCTCCTACTGCATATAACAGGTCATCGAGAACACTGACCCCAACTCCACATCGCCTTTTGCTCATTGAAGCTACCATTCGCCATTCATTGGTCTGTGGATCATATCGTTCAACACTGGAAATGGCATCTCCACTGCACCAACCACCCACTGGGGAAGTAACAGAAATGGTTAAGAGAATACCTGTCCTGAAACATACAATGTTACACTCACTGCTAACCTCACTGTGACCTAATGCTTGGACTAAAATAAAGCTAGAAGCAAGTCAAAACACAAGTTATGGTTTTAACTTATTCCATTAGGACTGATGTAATCTTTAACTTTCTAACTAAGTTAGTGTTATGCCTATTTTACAAAGGAAGGCAATGATGCTACTTCAAATAAGATTATGAGGTAATGTGGCATATAATCAACAGAATACTGAATTTAGTTAGAACACTGGGATTTAACTGTTGCCTCTACTAGCTATTCAATCTTAGGGAAATCCTTCCCAAATTGTCCAACCTGCAGCCTCATGGGCTGTATGCAAAAACTTTTTTTCTTATCTATGATGGTGGATATCATGAAAATTATGTACAGACCTTTTTTTTTGCTCATCAGCTTTCATTAGTGTTTGTGTATTTAATGTGTAGCCAAGACAACTCTTCTTCCAATGTGGCCCAGAGAAGCCAAAAGGCTGGATATCTCTGCCTCTGAACCATAGTTTCCTCATTTGTAAACTAGTAAATCAAAGTTAAAAAGTTAAATAATAACAATAATGCATAAAAGATTATACATCATGATCAAAGGAGGATTTATCCCAGTATTCCCAAAGGTGTATGTTGTCCCTTTCCAGTGAGTTGGTACTCTCTCTGAATCCAGAAAGGACCTTGGAACTGAAATGTTCCTATTTGGCTTAGCCTCTAGCTTTTGATCATATGGAGGCTCTCTTCTGTACCACTTTCCCCGGAATTCCCATTACCTTCTCCTCTTTCTTAACCTAGTTCTTAATCATTGCTAGAATATTCTGAAGTTGATTTAAAAAGAAAATAGTAGTGTACTGTTATCTCTACTCCAGGTACTAAAACTGAGATAGTTAAGATAGTTAATAGATCTCTATAATAATGGACATACAAGTGAAGCATTCCTTATTAAAATCCATAGGACCAGAAATGTTTCAGATTTTCCCTTTTTATTTTGTTATTTATATATGTATATTTATATATATTTTCTTTTCTATCTCTCTCTCTTTTTTTTGAGATAGAGTGTCACTATGTTGCCTTCAGTAGAGTGGTGTGGTGCTGTGGTGTCACAGCTCACAGCAACCTCAAACTCTTGGGTTAAGCGATTCTCTTGCCTCAGCCTCCCAAGTAGCAGGGATTACAGGCACCTGCCACAATGCCTGGCTATTTTTTGGCTGTTTTGTAGTTGTCATTGTTGTTTGGCAGACCTGGGCCGGCTCAAACCTGCCAGCCCAAGTGTATGTGGCTAGAGCCCTCACCACTGAGCTATAGAACTGAGCCAGATTTTGCCTTTTTAAAACATTTTCGAAAATTTGCATTATACTCCAGTCAAGCATCCCAAATCTGAAAATTTGAAATCCAAAATGCTCCAGTGGGCTTCTCCTTTGCATATGTCATGCTGGTGCTCCAAAATGTTTCAGATTTTTGAGCATTTTGGATTTCAGATTTTTAGATGTGGGGTGTTCAACCTGTATCTCCACAAAGATGACCTTACTACCAGAATTCCTGAAACCAACATGACATCATGAAACCACAGATACCAAATATTAGACTTTGCAGTCTTCTAATTTTAAATAACAACAGACTTTCAAAATTGGGAAATAATCATAGAAACTCTAATATAATTTGCATTAATAGCATTCTTGCATGTATGAAGAAGCTAGTACAACATTTTGAACTAGCACAATGTAAATGTTCCCAGAGCTCTCTGATCGGTAAGGTAGGGAAAAGAAACTGCAGACGGGATCATTAATTTGAAGGGAGGTCAAGAATCACTCAGGTCAGTGACCAGGCCCAACTTTACTGATCATCTTATATACCTTCAAACATTCAGCAAGAATTTAATACAGATAAAAAGAAGTGAAGTAAGATTAGGAAACTACCATTAAGATTACAATTCAGTGTGAAGGCTAAGGAACACATATACAATTGATTTTGTTTGGGGTAAAAACGTAAAGGAGACTGGCTGTCTGCTCTCGCTTAGCCTAAGGTGTTTTAGAACTGAAACCAGAGATTATAATGTTAATGAGGGGAAGGGCAGAGAACAGCGACAGAATGCTACCGACAGGCAGTCAGGCTTCCAGCTGCAACCCTGGTCTGACTCTCTGGTATTCCTTTGTGAGAGTGTCTCTGCATTTCTGCAGGCTGCAGGCAGGAACTCAATCAAAAAAGAAATCCTTCTCAGAGCCATTCTCCTAGGGGAGCACTTTGAAACTGAACTGCCACGTCTAAGTGTGGGGTGCTGATCTCTACACACAACAAACTACTTTTATATATGAGAGATGATTAAAATAGAATTTATCCAATTTAACCATCAAAACTAATGAAATTTTACATAGGCTTCCTTGTGAACTTAACTAGATCCAATGATGAATTTATTCACAAGCCTTTTACTATAGACTGGTACATAGGGGTGAAGATGCAAATGTGTACAGGTGTGGGCATCTGATTGTCTGTGTGAACCCATGTGAGTACATGAATGTGTACATGAGCATGCATATGCAGGATGAAAATACTAGAAATAAGAATAGAAATTATGGCTCAGCATCCATAGATCAGTGGTTAAGGTGCCAGACACATATACCAGGGCTGGTGGGTTAGAACCGGGCCCAGGCCTGCTGAACAAACAAACAACAACAACAACAAAAAATAGCTGGGCACTGTGGTGGGAGCCTATAGTCCCAGTTATTAGGGAGGCTGAGGCAAAAGAATTTATGGCGCCAAGGCACTCTACAGAGGGTGACAAAGTGAGACTCTGTCTCAATAACAACAACAAAAAAATAGAAATTATGAATCTATTAAATAACAATAAGTGAAGCATTAGGATATTGGGAGTAGGGGAGACTTTAGTGCATGATAAATTAGTAAGTTTGAAATCTAAAACAAGAATGAAAGAATACTTTCAAAAGAGAAAGGAAAAAACGTATGATAGGTGGGCACAGTGGCTCATGCCTATAACCTTAGTACTCTGGGAGGCTGAGGCAGGTGGATTGCTTGAGCTCAGGAGTTCTAGATCAGGTTGAGCAAGAGTGAGACCCCTCAGTACTAAAACTAGAGAAAAAAAATTAGCTAGGCTTGGTAGTATACACCCACAGTCCCAGCTATTTGGGAGGCTGAAGCAAGAGGATTGCTCAAGCTCAAGAGTTTAAGGTTGCTGTGAGCTATGACGACATGGCACTCTAACCAGGGAAACAGAGTGCAACTTGATCTCACACCCCACCCCACCCCCCCAAAAAAAAGAAAAAGAAAAAAACATGAAGGAAATTAGAAAGAAAAAAAATTCTTAATCAATTTTACTTTTAATGAAATGATGCAATCTCCCATATGAAGAAATTAGATGGAAAAAAAACTTAGAGAAAACTTTAAAAAATCTGTTTTCCTTATTAAAATACAGAGAAATATTTATTCCTGCAATTTTTTTTTTTTTTTTTTTTTTTTTTGAGACAGAGTCCCACTCTGTCACTCTGGGTAGAGTGCTTTGTGGTGTCATCATAGCTCACAGTAACTTCAAACTCTTGGGCTCAAGTGATTCTCTTGTCTCAGCCTCCCAAGTAGCTGGACTATAGGTACCTATCACAGTGCCTGGCTATTTTTTTAGAGACAGGGTCTCACTCTTGCTCAGGCTGGTCTTGATTCCTGAGCTCAAGCAGTCCACCGGCCATGGCCTCCCAGAATGCTAGGATTATAGGTGTGAGCCACTGCGCCCAGCCTATGCTTGTTTTTCAAGAGAAAATTAAAATTGGAGGAAAAAAAAGATAGGCAAGTGATTAGGATGATAGTAAAGGGTACTAAGCCCCAGAGATTACATGAAATTTTCTAATGAAGAGGAATAGAATATTTCACATATCAAAATGGGGCAACAAAATCAGGTGATGCCCTTAATCTAAGAAGTATGGAATTACTGAAAATTGGAAGCTTAAATACAAAGACTACATTAGGTCCCAGCTAGCTCCATGAATTGCACATTAGTATAGAAAGTGTTAATGCATGTGACAAAGTGTTAGTGCATTTCAACAAAACATCTCTGTAATGACATTTTTTAGATTTACCTAAAAATAGAGTACTCTTTTGAAGAATACCCATGTTGGGTCATAGATTAAGAGTACATGTTGACCTATTATTTGTTTCTTATGACAGTAAATATCATAGTGGTTCAAAGGATTATTCAAATGACAATTTCTCACCTGCAAAAACCTGTGGTTTAGTAACAGTACATTAAGATACAAACCTGGGACCAGATGTGGTAGCTCAGACCTGTAATCCCAGCACTGTGGGAGCCCAAGATGGAGGATAATTTAAGGCTATAAGTTCAAGACTAGCCTGGGTAACATAGTGAACTCTCATATCCACAAAAATTTATTAAAAAAAAAAGATCCAAACCTGCAAAGAGTACTTCTCCACATCTGATAGGTTTCCGTGGTCTTGTTCTTGGTCCTTGCATTAGTGGTCGTTCTTGAGGCAATAGGAGGTAATTTTTAGCTTCATCTACCAAGTCTCTGTAAAAAGAAAATTGTGCCTTTGTCCCAAATGTCTAAATATCGTTGTCAGTCAATTACCACACACATTGTGAGATTAAAAACAAACAAACAAAAAAACATTGCTAGTCAAGTCTCCCAGTATGGTTTAGGAATATATAGGTTGGTGAAGGGGAGCAAGTATAAATTAAATCAAGACCTGTAGGGCGGCGCCTGTGGCTCAAAGGAGTAGGGCACTGGTCCCATATACAAGAGGTGGTGGGTTCAAACCCAGTCCTGGCCAAGAAAAAAAAAAAAACTGCCAAAAAAAAAAATATTAAGACCTGAATGCCGGCCACTATTAAAACTGGCAAAGACATGAAAGCGTATCATGAAAGGCAATCATACCATGAGTTGTTGAGAACTGAGTGGTATTTCCATCATGAAGCTTTCAGTGTTGGGGGAGAACAGTAACACACTGAATTTGTACCAGTCAGTCAATGAATCACTTGGAAGACTCATATCTCAGTGAAAATTTAGCCTAAAGCTCAATATGCTTACAGCTAATGATAACTTATGGAGAACTAAAAATTACAGCCCCATTACCAACCCACAGAGTTATTTACTTCTAATGAATTTTAATAGCTTTTGCAGTATACTGGCAAAATAGTACATCAGCCAGGGTACTAGATATTTGCTAGATTAAGTTAATCAAATGGGTTAAAAATCAGATTGCTAAAGAGAAATACTGTACAGTCACAAATTTGCTATCCGGTATCATATGAGGTCTGACAATTTACTTCATAAATTTGCCACCACGTGCTTATGTTGGCAACATTGTATGAACAAATTGGTAAGGTTTCATAACCTTGATAAATTAGTGTCTCACAACTGTGTTCATGTTGGTATATGGCAGTGTCTTACTGAGTGGCATTCATTATTGTTGCATGTTTTTGTGTGCTATTGTGAGAATGTCAGAGCTTGAATTAGAGCAACAAACAAACATTACATTTCTTATTAAACTGGGCAACAGTGGAAGTGAAATCAGGGACATGTTAGTTCAAGTTTATGGTGATAAGGCCAGGAAGAAAAGTCAGTGTACAAATGAATTAAACAGTTTTCTAAGGGGAGAGACAGTGTCACAGATGAAGAAAGGTCATGGTACCCAGTAAGAACAGAACCGATGACAACATTGTAAAAATTCATCGAATTGTATGTCACAATCATTGGCTGACTGTGAGAAGCATAGCAGACCAAGTAAACATTGATACAGAAACAGGAATATCTTAACTGAAAATCTTGGCCAAAGACTCCTGGCTCTTGCAACATGACAATGCACCAGCTCACACTGCACTGCCTGTGAGGGAATTTTTAGCCAGTGAACAAATAAAAGTAGTAGAGCACCCTTCCCACTCACCTAATCTGGCCCCCAATGATCTTCTTCTTTACCTGAAGATGAAGGAAATATTGAAAGGAAGACTTTTTTTTTTTTTGATACAGAGCCTCAAGCTATTCCCCTGAGCTATGCCATCACAGCTCACAGTAACCTCCAACTCCTGGGCTCAAGCGAGTCTCCTGCCTCTGCCTCCCGAGTAGCTGGGACCACAGGCGCCTGCCACAATGCCTGGCGATTTTTTGATTGCAGCCATCATTGTTGTTAGGTGGGCCCAGGCTGGATTTGAACCTGCCACCTTAGGTGTATGTGGCTGGCACCTTAGCCACTTGAGCCACAGGTGCGGAGCTGAAAGGAAGACATTTTGATGATATCTAGGATGTCAAGGGTAATATGATGACAGCTATGATGGCCATTCCAGAAAAAGAGTTCCAAAATTGCTTTGAAGGGTAGACTAGGTGCTGGTGTCGGTCTTTAGCTTTCCAACAAGAGTACTTTGAAGGTGACCTTAGTGATATTCACAAATGAGGCATGTAGCAATTTGTCTAGAGTGAGTTTGAGGACTTAATTGTCAGACCTCATACAAATGGTTTAATTTCAACAAATCTACCGAGACAAAGTTTTTTTCTGCTAGTTACGGTACATTAAGAGAAGAACCTAGTAATTACAGTTGTTAAATACAATATCCTGATGCAAACTATTTGTGTATGTACTTATTTCACTTGAATCTTTCAAGTGATTCAGTGACTGACCGGTATAAATTCAGTCTGTTACTGTTCTCTCCCAACTCCGAAAGTATTTCCTAATCTACCCTTTATTCACATCATTCTTTTTATTTACACTACAAAGAGTAATTTGTTCCTGCTAGACCAGTCCCAGGTATTACCCAATAATGCACTTTCCAATATAAGGCTTTGCTAAGGCCCCTTCTGAATTTATGTATCCTAAAAACAAAAACAAACAAAAAAGCTGATGATCAATAGACTTTTCTAGCTTTCTCTACTTTAAGACAAAGACTTTGAGTACCAGCTATAATACTTAGTAAACCCACAAAATTAATAGTAATAACACTTACAGCTCTGTGCTAGTTATTTTCTAAGTGCTTAATATATATTAACTAATTTAATCCTTACCACAGGTTTATGGCAAAAGCACTATTATCATCTTTATAGAGGGAGAAACTGCAACACAAAGATGTTAAAGTAACTTGCCCAAGGTCACACAGGTAGCAAATGGTGAGGTTAGGGTATCAGGAAAAGTCTTCTTTAAAAAGCGACTTCGGGCTCGGCGCCTATAGCTCAACCGGCTAAGGCGCCAGCCACGTACACCTAAGGTGGCGGGTTCGAATGACGGCTGCAACCAAAAAATAGCCGGGCGTTGTGGCGGGCGCCTGTGGTCCCAGCTACTTGGGAGGTGGAGGCAGGAGACTCGCTTGAGCCCA
>NW_003852411.1:19393139-19405298 GCF_000181295.1 Otolemur garnettii
CTAGCCACATACACTTGAGCTTGTGAGTTGGAATCCAGCCCAGGCCTGCCAAACGATAATGACAGCTGCAACCAAAAAATAGCCAGGCATTGTGGCAGGAGCCTATGGTCCCAGCTAGTTGGGAGGCAGAGGCAGGAGACTCACTTGAGCCCAGGAGTTAAAGGTTGCTGTGAGCTGTGATGCCACAGCACTCTACCCAGGGTGAAAGCTTGAGGGTCTGTCTCAGAAAAAAAAAAAGTGACTTCATAAGTACCCTTACTTCTTGCATCAGAATTGGTATAATCTGATATATATTTAATGAAAGAGGGACATGTATGTATTTCTTCAGATTTCAGCATGCATAATTCATATGGGGAAATTAATTGCCATGTATCTGTGTTTTAAATTTAAAAGACAAACATCTAAAACCCTCTCTAGCCTCTCCAGTTAAAGGAACTGGCTTCAGTTTGTAGAAGAAATGCAAAGGGATTGATAAGTTTTACCTCTGTTCTAGAATAAGGGATAATTCCAAATTTCTTTAATAAGCAAGGGAGGCCTAAAGGTCAGTATAGCTTAAGATGTTCAGTATTGATTTGCTCTTTCACTTTTATATTTGGGACATGCTGGAGAAAAATGATTAAAAATGCCGATAGTTTCTGATTTGAATCTAAATCTTAAAAATCTATCAAGCTGGGAAAGTGTAATAATTTGTTAAATTTTGTACATACCTCAGAGACAACCTAGTAAAATAGTTCCCCACCCCCTTTGTAAAAGCCGTTAGTTTCTTTTATCAAAAGACATCTGGAAACTGCATCACCTAGCTCTAGTGGAAATCTTTCCATAGCTACTTTAGAAGGTGGTAGAGCTTTAACTGCCTACACTCTTAGAAAGCAAGGCTAGTCCTATTCACCAACTAGACAGAAATGAGAGACTGAAAAAGTACCCAGTTCTCAGTCAGAGAACCGACTCTTCAAATTCAAGTGTGCATTAAAATCTTGGAAATCTACTTCTTTAATGCCACTTCGATACCAATAAGCACCACATATAAAAACCTAATGGAACGGAAAACTGGAAGTTCACGCCTCTCTTCTTCCTTCTCCTCCAGTTGTCCCTAACCCAGAGGAAAAACCTGTTTAATAAGTGCCCTACTTTCAGCACCAAGAAATACAATATTTAGGAAGCAATGCAAATAAAGAGACCAGAGGAATGTAGGGATGATTAGTTGTTGATTTTTCCCATCTGGGCCCATCCATACCTGCATTCCTCATCACTTTTGATGAGGGGGTCAGAGCCTACTGTGCCCACCAGGAACTTGGGACTAAGCAAAGGCAAACGAACATGCTGCAGCACCTGTGGGAAATACACACTGTTAAAGGCACAGCTCCCATCTGCAAGGTGTTTAAAAGAACACATGACCCAGGCTCCCCTGCTGTGCTTCCAACTGTTTGGGGAACTAATCAAATACCATAAATAAGGAAGAAGGAAAAGCATAAACACTAACCTAAAATTAGATTTATTTTAACCATCAATTGGTAATGCAGAATATTCAGAAAATTAAAAGCACACTAATCTCACTTTAGAATTGCTACTTTAGGCTCGGTGCCTATAGCTCAACCGGCTAAGGCACCAGCCACATACACCTAAGGTGGCGGGTTCTAATCCCCAGCCCGGACTCGCCAAACAACAATGACGGCTGCAACCAAAAAATAGCCGGGCGTTGTGGCGGGCGCCTGTGGTCCCAGCTACTTGGGAGGCGGAGGCAGGAGACTCGCTTGAGCCCAGGAGTTGGAGGTTGCTGTGAGCTGTAATGCCACGGCACTCTACCCAGGGGGACAGCTTGAGGCTCTGTCTCAAAAAAAAAAAAAGAATTGCTACTTTAAGCTTGCAGCAATGTGAGTGCTCCTATAACTGGACTCAAATTAATTAACAATCCAGAAGAACGTACTGTTAAATTGCTAAAGACGGTTAAGGATGGGTCTTAAACATTTCTCACTCAGTGACCACATATGTCCCAATTCAACTCCTTACTCTTCAGAGTGTGGTAGAATTTCCAAGTAATAGGGAAGGGAAACGTGGTAGGATTTCCAAGCTATAGGGAAAGAGCATCCTTGCTTTCTTTTGTTCATTGTATACAGTTTAAGTTTTGAACTGTACTATAGCTCAAATGTAGAACTGATCCAAAATAGAGGGGAAACAAAAGAGCAAGAAGTCCAAAATAATAAGCAGTCAAAATGCTTTTAAAACCTTATTTCCTAGCCAGGTGTTATGGTGGGCACCTAGCCCAGCTGCTCAGGAGGCTGAGGCAAGAGGATCTCTTGAGCTCAAGAGTTTGAGGTTGCTGTGAGCTCTGATGCCATGGGACTCTATCCAGGGTGACAAAGTGAGACTATTTCAACAAAACAAAACAAACAAAACAAACCCAACCCTCATTTCCTTTATTAATTGGAAAGATAAATTTTCTTACAGTCTAACATACATATAAAGGAGAGTGACTATTTCACTTTTATAAGAGAAATGCATCTAGTACAAAGCAGTTTCCTAGAGAAGCATTTCTATCATTACCTGGGGTAACTGAGGACGTCTTTCTTGAATACTGTATTTGACCCAGGCCATCACTGCATTGAACACTTGTTCCTCACTGCGAACGTTTAGCTCATCACTAGATATTATATCAATGAGTTGATTAGCTGGAAGTAACATAAACTCTTCACTCTCCATTACCTGTTTAAAGTTAGGTAAGAAGAAAAGAAAAAAGAAACTGATTACATTTATTATCTCAATGTTTTTCTTCAGGGTTATGGGACAAAGCTCTCTATTCCACAATGGAACTGAAGTTTAAAAGAAGAGAACAAAAGAAAGTACAGAAGACACAAAAATTAATGAAAGTGATCATTTGTGATTCAAGCAATTAAAAAATGACTTTTCATTCTTTTATAAGAATAAAGGATCAAAATAAAAATTTATATTCATAATAGGCCAAATTAACACCAAATTATAACTTCAGAAATATAAGAGGCATACAAAAAAATCAGGAAAAGCTTTCAGAGGAAGATTAGTTGTTAAAAGTAACTAAGGCAGAACCACCAAGGGGGAGGCTTAAAAAAAGAATGAGGGTGTCAGCAATTTTGTAAGCAAGAATGAATGTAATGAGATAATCAGACCACACCAATGAAAACTACTAAGGACCAAACAACTCTGATATATATGCCAGTGAGAAACTACAAACAAACCAATGCTTTACCATTACCCAACGCCAGGGAACTGTGAAAAGGAAGATGAGATGGCAACAAGGTTATTACCCCGTGGTCCAGGCCAGCTACAAATTCCAACACCCAGTAAGTCTTACAAGCCTGTATGTCAGGACACAGTGTAAAAAGGACAGGGTGCACTGCTGCCCTCCACTTGGTTCACCTGATTACTCAGGAGACTGCGCTACATGTGATGTCTATTAGTACAGGTAGGATATGGTTAAGAACTCAAATTTCCACTGTGCTAATCCATATTCTCTTGGGACACAGTCATTCTCATATTCATCAAAAAATGTCAAAATATTTAATAGGATATGAGACAGGCCATAGAAACAATTTAAATATTTGATTAAGAATGTTTTCCTCAAGTGTTATACATTAGGAAAAAATAAAAATCTCAAAACAATTTAAGGCAATAAGGCCAGTTATAATAGAAATACCAATGAGCACTTCAGTTTTTATGCCACAAGTCTTCAAATCATCTTGAGAGAATTTCTGAAGTATAGGCAGTTAAATAGATAATATTTAAATTTTAGCTGAGGTTGCTGTCCGGTAACTTAGTAATTAGAAAGGATGCATTTTACTCTCTGTGGTAGGGTTGCTAAATTTAGCAATACTTATACGAAAAGTTATTTGTTGTTTACCTGGAATTTAAATTTAAATGGGTGCTCTGTATTTGACCCTGTGTAGGTGACTGTAAATCCAGAGCCAAGCTGAAATTCAGGCCGACCTCTATTAAGTGTGAGGGTCTTCTCGGCATGCCAAGTTGAAGCCATGGCTGCGTTTTGTTTCCTTTTCCCTATTTTCCTTTCTTTCTGGTTTTTTCACTTAAGTACATGTATGGTATCATTTATCTTTATGAAGTGCCTTAACATTCCTTTTAGATCTCGTCAGAGTATAAATTTTTTCCCAACACAGTGATTATAAGTCAAATGTTATACAAATACCAGTGATCACCAAGTTTAGAGTTTATGAATAAACCACTAAAACATAAACTCACTTTGTGGAAACATGAGATGGCAGGAAGACATGAAAATCTGGGTGAAAACATATTTGTTTGGCATTATAAGCAAAGAGTAAAACTAATATTCTCAATAAATGAAATCTGGCTAAATGCCAATTCTCCTTTTTCTAACACCAAGAAAAAGATATTAGGACATACAATTAGGGCAAATCTAGCACTGAAGTCTATCCTTCAACCAAACAACCAGGCTAAGAAAATAATGCTTCAAAATGTCTGCTCTTAAATAAGAGTTTGGAGGAGATCTGGACTTTAGGCCACTCGCTTTGTTTTTTTCCTTGAGACAGAGTTTCACTTTGTCACCCCCAGTAGAGTGCCATGGCATCATAGCTCACAGCAACCTCAGACTCTTGGACTCAAGCGATTCTTTTGCCTCAGCCTCCCAGAGCCACACACTATTATGGTAATAAGCTTACTTTTAGTTTCTTCAGATGACTACAGATGCTATCTGAAGAATGAATAAAGCTGAAAACAAACAAGAATGAATAAGCAAAGTCACCAGGAGTTAGAAGTATATGGCAACTTTAGTGCTGTTGAGTTTAAAGACAATTTTAAAATTCATGTTTTATTGGCAAGAGTAATACCGTATGAAGTAAATTAGGTCTAATGAAATAGGAAGAAGTTAAATACACATTTGCTCAAGATAAAAATTACTTAAATGAGTAATAAGTGTTAAGCTGTACAAGATGATTTTTTTTTTTGGTACCTATATGTAGCTAGTCTAGTCCTTGGACAAGGGTAAGATTTCCTCACTGAGATTTCATCATGGTATTATCAGGTTCACTTTGGAGGCAGTGGTAGAACTAGAAGGGATTTCAAAACTTTCTCTACTGTTAAGGATATGCTTCAGACATTTGTGAATACTTTAGATCTAAAACAAAAGTTATGGCTAAAGCAGGACATTTAAAAAACCCTTTATTTTAAATGCATAGTTCAGTAAGTTTTGATAAATTATATACTCACATAACCATGACCACAATTAAGATATGGAACATTACTACTTCCCCCAGGGTTCTATAGCAGAAAATTCTTAATGCAGGGTCCAAAGTCATTGGTTTACTATTTTGGAGATACTCAGTGATGTCAAAACTTCATTTTTGGACAGTGGATTTGATATTTGAAAATACCAGAAAGAAATTAAGTCAACTTTGTTAAAGAAGGCATGTGAAAAAGTTAGGTTATATTATTTTGAATGTGTATTAAGTATGACAATAAAATAATGTCTCTATTAACTTTATTTATTCATTTATTTATTTGAGACAGAGTCCCACTTTGTCACCCTTGGTAGTGTATCTTACAGTCATAGCTCACAGCAATCTCAAACTCCTGGGCGCAAGCGATTCTCTTATCTCAGCCTCCTGAGTAGCTAGGATTATATATGCCCGCCACAACACCGGTTCCTTTTTTTTTTTTTTTTTAAAGAGACAGGGTCTTGCATTTGCTCAAGTTAGTCTTGAACCTGTAAGCTCAGGCAATCCACCCGTGCCTCAGCCTCCCAGAGTGCTAGGATTATAGGTGTGAGCCACCACGCCCAGCTTCTATTAACTTTAGAGAATAAACCCCACTTAGTCATGGTGTGTTTCCATTTTTATTTTTTGTTGGAATTAATTTACTAATAGTTTGTTAAGCATTTTTGCAACCAAGTTCATGAGCGATATTGATCTGTAGCAGTTTTTCTTTTTAGCATCTGTGGTTTCAATATGAGGATAATTTTGGTGTTATAAATGAGTTGGTAACTTCCTACTCCTTTTTCTGAAATAATTTGTATACAATTAGTATTATTTCTTCATTAAATGTTTAATAAAATTGGCTTGGCGCCTGTGGCTCAAGTGGCTAAGGTGCCAGCCACGTACACCCAAGGTGGCGGATTCGAATCCAGCCCAGGCCTGCCAAACAACAATGACAGCTGCAACCAAAAAATAGCCAGGCGTTGTGGCGGGCGCTTGTAGTCCCAGCTCCTTGGGAGGCTGAGGCAGGAGACTCCCTTGAGCCCAGGGGTTGGAGGTTGCTGTGAGCTGAAATGCCTTGGCACTCTCCCCAGGGGGACAGCTTGAGGCTCCTGTCTCAAAAAAAAAAAAAATAAAAGTTTAATAAAATTTACTATATGAGACTGGCATTTTCTTTGGAAAGAGGTTTTTAAATTATGAATTCAATTTTTTTTCATAGATAAAAGGTTATTGTGGTTTTCTGTTCCTTCTTGAGTTAGGTTTTCTTAAGTCAGTTTTTACAATTTGAGTTTTCCAAAGAATTTGCCCATTTCATTTCAGTTTTTCAATTTACTGGCAAAATGTTGTTATTAATATTCTCTTGTGATCCTTACAATGTATGAAGGATTTGGAGTGATAGCTCTCTTTTATTCCTGGTACTGGTAATTTGTACCTTTTTTTTCTTATTAGTATAGCTAGAGGTTCAGTTCTTTTGAAAAAGCCAGTGTTTTTTGCTCTAACCTTTATTCTTGTTTTCCTTCTACTTAATTTGGGTGTAATTTGCTCTTCTTTTTCTAGTTTACAAAAGTAACCACTGAAACAGAAATGATAAACTTCCTATATACCAAAAGAAATTAAGATGAAAGCTAAGAAGACAACATAGAGACAAATATAGTAAGCATAACTAAATCAGTACTATTTATAAAAATATGACCGTTGAGAACAAAGGTTATCAGAGGTAGCAATAAATGCAAATGAGCTTAAACTGCCTACTTAAAGAAATAGACTTTTAGGCAGGATGTGGTAGCTCACACGTGTAATTCTAGAACTTTGGGAGGCCAAAGCAAGAAGATGAATTGCAGCTAGGAGTTCAAGACCAATCTGGGCAACATAGTGAGTCCTCCTTTTTACAAAAAATAGAAACACTAGCTGGGCATGGTCGCATGTGCCTATAGTCCTAGGTGGTCCAGAGGTTCAGGCGGGAGGATCACTTGAGCCCATGAATTCCAGGTTACAGTGAACTATGTTCACACTGCTGCACTCCAGCCTATGTGAGAGAACAAAACATGGTCTCTTAAAATTTTTTTCTTCAAATTGTCTCATAATGCAAAATCCATTCTATGCTAATTCAAGAAAAATACCTCCTAAGATTTCATGATCCAAAAAGGCTAAAAGTAACGAGATGGCCAGAAATATGCTAAGCAAATGATAACAACAAGAAAACAGAGGTTGAAATCTAGATATCAAATTAGAACCTAGGCAATAATTAAATATAATAAAGGAGAACACTTTAAAAGCTTAAAGTCACAATTTGCAATCAGTACTTACAGATTAATATAAGGAAAAATAGAAATACACTAATAAAAGACATCAACACACAGGTTCATGTACAAAAATAGGAATAAAAAAAGCTAAACAACATAATATGGTAGACCTTATGGGTTTTTATCAAATAATATGAGAACAGAACTAGAAATACATCTCATCCTCCAGCACACATGGAATATTCAGAAAAACTGATCAGATATTAGGTTACTAAGAAAGTCAATTTCACAAAGCAGAAACATCACAGACACTGATCAAAATACTAAGATTAGCAATTAAAAATGAAATAAAAACCATTAAAAACTCCTCCTACTTGGAAATTTTAAAAATTTATTAATAGTTTTTGAGTAAAAGGGAAATACAAACAGAATTTCTGTAAGAAAATAACAAAGTATTGAAGATCAGACTCTATTAAATATATTTAAAGCAGTGATCAGAGAAAAATTATAGCTTTAAATGCTTATAAGTCAATATAAAGGAATAAAAATAATTAAATTCTCATCATAAATAACTGAAGAACACAGCAAGCCAAAAGAAAGTGCAAGAAAGAAAATAAGGGTAAAACCAGAATATAATGAGATTAAGGAGGAAAAGTAGTAATTCTAATTAATAAGAACACTGTTTCTTTGGAAATTTTTTTTTCTGCAGTTTTTTGGCTGGGGCCAGGTTTGAACCCACGACCTCGGTATATGGGGCCCGTGCCCTACTCCTTTGAGCCATAGGTGCTGCCCTCTTTGGAAAAATTTTTATTTATTTTTTATTTTTTTGAGACAGAGTCTTAAAGCTGTCACCCTAAGTAGAGTGCCATGGCATCATAGCTTACAGCAACCTCCAACTCTTGGGCTCAAGAGGTCCTCTTGGCTCAGCGCCTGTGGCTCAAGCGGCTAAGGCGCCAGCCACATACACCTAAGGTGGTGGGTTCGAATTCCCAGCCTGGGCCCGCCAAACAACAATGATGGCTGCAACCAAAAAAAAAAAATGGCCAGGCGTTGTGGCGGCCGCCTGTAGTCCCAGCTACTTGGGAGGCTGAGGCAGGAGACTCGCTTGAACCCAGGAGTTGGAGGTTGCTGTGAGCGTGATGCCATGGCACTCTACCCAGGGGGATAGCTTGAGGCTACGTCTCAAAAAAAAAAAAAAAAAAGAGGTCCTCTTGCCTCAGTTTTTCTATTTTTAATAGAGACCAGGTCTTGCTTTTGCTCAGGCTGGTCTCAAACTCCTGAGCTCAACCAATCCACACACCTCAGCCTCCCAGAGTGCTAGGATTATAGATGTGAACCACTGCTCCCAGCCAAAAAAATTTAGCAGTACAGATCACTAGCTAACGTATTTAATTTAATTAACACTGAAAGCATAGTATGGTAAATAACCATTGATATGGAAACGTAGTTATTTATTTATTTATTTATTTGAGACAGAGTCTCACTATGTCACCCTTGGTAGAGAGCTGTGGTGTCACAGCTCACAGCAACCTCAAACTCTTGGGCTCAAGCGATTCTCTTGCCTTAGCCTCCCAAGTAGCTGGGACTGCAGGCACCCACCACAATGCCAGCTATTTTTTGTTGCAGTTGCCATTGTTATTTAGCAGGCCCAGGCCAGGTTTGAACCTGCCACCCTTGGTGTATGTGGCTGGTGTTGTAACCACTGTGCTACATGCACTGAGCCTGATATGGAAATTTAGAAATGAAAGTGATTACTCTGTACATATCTTTACAGATAAATTTGATAACCTGGATGAAATTGATAAATTATTTTATTTATTTTTTGAGACAGAGTCTTACCCTGTTGTACAAGCTAAGGCTAGAATGCCTTGGCATCGGCTTAGCTCACAGCAACCTCAAACTCCCGGGTTCAAGTGATCCTCTTGCTTCAGTCTCCCAAGTAGCTGGGACTATAATGATCTGCCACAATGCATGGCTAATATTTGTATTTTTAGTAGAGATAGGGTCTTGCTCTTGCTCAGGCTGAGTCTAGAACTCCTGAGCTGAAGCAATCCTCCCACTTCAGCCTCTCAGAGTGCTAGGATTATATTTGTGAGGTCGCACACCTAGCTGAATTTGATAATTTTCTAAGGAAATATAGTTTACCCAAATGAATCCTAGGAGAGAAAGAAAGTTTCACAGAAGAAATAGAGAAATTTATCAAAAAACCACTACCAAAAATGCAAAGACTAGATGGTTTCATGGGAAAATTTTGCAGTTTAATTATTAAGGCTTTGTAATGTATTTTAATGTATGGTAGGGCTAGTAACTGCTCCCCCTTTTTTAACTCTCTTTTTTCCTCCAGTGTTTTCCTAGCTATCTTGCATGTATTATAGAAAACCGTATTGTATTGGTACATGACCTAGAACAGAAAGTCCAAAAGCAAGTACATACAGAAATTGGATATATAATAAAGGCACTATCTCGAATCACTGAGGCAAAAAAAGACTTCTAAATAAATGGTATTAAGACTAGATAGCCATTTGGAAAAAGACAGAATTAGTTCATTTCACACCATGCACAAAGCTAAACTTGGAGAGACTATACAAATGGTAGAAGAAATAATGTATAAATTTCTCTGTAATTTGAGTTTGCGAAGGCCTTTCAAACTCTATATCAAAATCTAGATGCAATAAAAGACCAATATATTGGACAATGTTTTAAAAAAAAACCTCAAGAACTTTTGCATGACCAAAAATACAATAAGCAAGGTTGAAAGATAAATGCAAACTAAAATAAAATATTTGTAACATGTATCACAGATGAAAGGCTATCATTGTTAATATATAGAGAACTTCAAAAAATTGAAAGGGAAAAAAGACCAAAAATCTAGTAAGAAAATGGGCAAAAGCTACTCTAAAACAATTTATAAGAACTGTAAAAATGGCCCAGATACATATGAAAGATGTTCAACTTATTTTAAGAGAAGTACAAATTAAAACTACACTGAAATTTCATTCTCATCTATTAAATTAGCAAACATTCAAAAGGTTGACAGTATACTTTGTCAGTGAGGCTGTGGGGAAAGAGTAATCCTCATATTTTACTGGTTGGAATGGTTTAATCCCTATGGAGAAGAATCTGGTGATATTTAACAAAATTACATGGGTGCTGCCTGTGGCTCAAAGGAGTAGGGTGCTCGCCCCATAAGCTGGAGGTGGTGGGTTCAAACCCAGCCCCTGCCAAAAACTGCAAAAAAAGAAAAAAAAAATTACATATGCAGTTAAACTTTGGCTCAGCAATCCAATTATTTATCCTGAAGACAAAACCTCCAACAATACTGAAATATTCATACACAAGGCTATTGACTGCAGCATTATGTGTTGTGTAATGGCAAAATATAGAAACCTACCTACCTAAATGCTTGTATACTGGAGAATGATTAAATAAACAGTGGTATAGTCACATAAGGAATACAATACATCTACAAAGAATGAACAAGTAAGATCTCTATGAAATGATATGGGATGAATCCCAGAATATATTAAGTAAAAAGCAAAGTATACAAAAGAAATGGGTATTAGAAAACATACATGGGTCTGTTTAATTTTGTTTTTTTTTGAGATAGTCTTACTTTGTCTCCCTCAGTAGAGTGCTGTGGCATCACAGCTCATAGCAACCTCAAACTCTTGGGCTCAAGCTATTCTCTTGCCTCAGCTGGGACTACAGGTACCTACCACAATGCCCGGCTATTTTTAGAGATGAGGTCTTGCTCTGGCTAAGGCTGGTCTTGAACCCGTGAGCTCAGGCAATCCACCCGCCTCAGCCTCTCAAGTGCCTAGGATTACAGGAGCGAGCCACCACTCCTGGCTTTCTGTTTAATTTTGTAACAGGGAACACAGGAAAGATAAATCAGAACCTACATCAAATCATCAAAATAATAGCAACAAAGGACTATAATCTACTGAACAGAGTAAAAGTCCATGAGTCCATAATGCTAACCAATCAATCAACCAACCCATCAATAAGGGTCAAGGGAAGTTCTTTCTCACAGCAGAATGTAGATAGAAAAATGGAGGCGAAAACCCCCTACAGCTCTGCAAACATAAATAAGTGTTTAGGAGGAAAGAAATATGAAAAGAGTAGAAATATGAGAGGAATATAGGAGTGTTCAGGAGTAGAGGAATATGGTATGTTTAACATACTCTCCACCTGTTCAGAAAAAAAAAAGAGCATGGAAAGAATGAGGCAAAATGTTAACAACTGGTAAATCTGGGTAAGGGGCATCTGAAAGTTTTGTCTCATTCCTAAAATTTCTTCTAAATTTGATTTCTTAAAAAGTAAATTAAAAAGTATTTTTCCATTCTGATAGGCTAAATAGTAGTATCTTATTTTGATGTGTCTTACTTTAATAATACATGAGGTTGAGTATCATTTCATATGTATTTCCTATTTGAATATCTTTGTTTTTACACATTGCTTATTCATTTCCTTTGCCTATTTTTCTATTATGTTTTTTATTTTTATTTTTCTGATTGAATTTATATGAGCTTTAGAGGAATTAGCATTTTTTTCTATAATATGCTCCAAATAGGTTTTCTGAGTTTGGCAGTGATTTTTCAGTTTATAGTGTTTTTTGTTGTTATAAAGAATAAAAAAATTATGTAATCATATTTATTAATATCTTTATGGCTTACGGGTTGTATCCTGCTTAGATCCTTCTCTAGTACCAAAATGTTTAT
>NW_003852411.1:19406184-19410493 GCF_000181295.1 Otolemur garnettii
GGCTATTTTTTGGTTGCAGCCGTCATTGTTGTTTGGTGGTGGGCCCGGGCTGGATTCAAACCCACCACCTTAGGTGTATGTGGCTGGCGCCTTAGCCACTTGAGCCATAGGCGCCGAGCCCTGTTCGTGCATTCTTTCCAAAAATCAGGAGTTTTTTAAAAGGCCGTGAGATGCGGGACAAATTGTTAAAAAAGCGGGACTGTCCCGCCAAAAGCGGGACGTCTGGTCACCCTAATTTGAGACCAACCTGTGCAAGAGTGAGATCCTGTCTCTACTAAAAGTACAAAAGCTAGCTGGCCATTGTGGTGAGCATCTGTAGTCCTAGCTACTCAGGAAGTCAGGCAGGAGGATAGCTTGAGCCCAGGAGTTTGAGGTTGCTGTGAGCTAGGCTGATGCCACAGCAACTCGAGCCTGGGCAAGTGTGAGTGAGACTCTGACTTAAAAAAAAAAAAAAAATTATGCAATTAAATTTATCAATCTCTTACAACTTCTGGGTTATATCCTGCTTAAAAAGGATTTAGGCTATGGCTTAATTACTATGTTGGTGACTTCTAACTTTTTCTTTTTTTTTTGTTTGAGACAGAGTCCCACCCTATGCCCTGAGTAGAGTGCAATGGTGTCATAGCTCACTGCAACCTCTGACTAGGGCTGTGGGCAACCCACTCCCTCAGCCTCCAGAAGCTGCTGGGATTACGGGTGCTTGCTGGGGCACTCAGCTGGGTTCTTTTTTTTTTTTTTTTTTATTAGGAGTTGGGGGTCTCGCTCTCAGGCAAGTCTTGAACTCCTGAGCGCAAGCAATTCTCCCTCCTCAGCCTCCCACAGTGCTGGGATTACAGGCTTGAGCCACCGCGCTTGGCATAACTTCTAATTTTTAATCTCACTCCAACCTCTTTTCCAAAGAACAGACTTAAACAGTCACCTGTTCAATATTTCAACTTAGATATCTCTTAGATATCTGAACAAATTCTAAACATAATCCATAATCTTATCTCTTCAAACTGTTCCACTCTCAGTAAATCTGTATAGTAGAAATGCCCAGAAATGAACCGCTCAGTCCAAACAGTGCCAAATTTTCTTTCAAAAAATGTTATACCAAGTTACACTCACATTAGTAACACGTTTATTTATCCATGGTCTTAACAACAGGGTGTAAAATCAAATTTCTGGATATTTGTAATCTGACAGATAAATAATGGTACTTTGGTATAGTTGTGTGTTTTAGTTATTTGGAACAAACTTGAGCAGACTTTCGTATGTTTAAGGGCAAAATGAATTTCTTTTCTGTTTATGGCTCATTTTTAGATCAGTTAGATTCAGTTAGATCATTGGTCTAGGTCACTTAAAGACATTACATTTTTGTCTATAATATGAGTTGCAAATATTTTCTTCCAGTTTGTCTTTGACTTTTATCTTATTATTGTTTTTCTTTGTTTCACCATGAAGAACATACTGATTCTTATGTAGTTAAATCTATCAATTTTATCTTTTTTTTTTTTGAGTCAGAGTCTTGCTCTGTCAGGTGGAATGCATTGGTGTCACTATAGCTTACGGTAACATCAAACTCCTGGGCTCAAGCAATCTTCCTGCCTCAGCTTCTTGGGTAGCTGGGACTACAGGCATGTACTACGATGCCTGGCTAATTTTTCTATTTTTAGTAGAGATATGTCACACTCTTGTTCAGGCTAGTCTCAAATTCCTGAGCTCAAGCAATCCTCCAGCCTTGTCTCCGCTCCGCCCCCCCCCGCCCCCCCCATGCTAGGATTGCAGGCATGAGCCACTGCACCTGGCCCCAATTTTATCTTCTGTCTCTTCTGGGTTAGGCAACTAGAGAGACTTTCTTTACTTCAAGATTATACAGGAATTGATCCATGTCATCTTCTAATATTTTCATGGTTTCATTTTGTATGTTCAAATCTTTGATCCATTGGAGGTTATCCCGGTGGACAGCAGGTGATATTAAAGTATGAAATAGACTATGTTTTTCCTTTGTTGAAACCCTTTCAGAGTTTTCTATCACTTTTACGATTAAATCTCAATTCAGAAATTACTAGGTATGGCAGAAAAAAAAGATTAAATCTCAAATTCTTAACACGATCCATTAACTTCAATTTGGCCCTCTTTCTAGGAAATCATTATGCAATATTGTCCACTCTCTTCTTCTTTTGATCTGTTTTTTTCAGTTCTTCAAACTATTTGTTTTTTAATGTCCTAGGATTTTGCATGAGCTGTTTCCAAACTGAAGTTAAATTTCTCTGTAGTATACTCTTAAATCATCCAGAGCTGCTCATTTGTAATACTCAGTAACTATAATTAATTACTTATGTAATTATGGATTTAATGACTGTCTCCACTGCTAGAGTATACACTTTAGGAGTACATAGTGTCTAGGTTTCTTGTTCACTATTGTGGCCTATGTTCCCAAACACAGTGGCTGAAACATCGCAGGTTTATAAACATTTGTTAAATGAACATATGAAAAATAGCAGGTTTAATGAAAATCCTTTTGGTAATATCTAAATTCATCTTTTCTGATTATTATTTTACCAAATAACCTCTAATTTATAATTTATTCTAAATATTCCACATAATCAGGAAGGAAATGACTTATACAAATGACTAATACAAGCTATTCTATCAGGCATATAAATTACCTTTTTATGAATGTGGCTAGGAAGAGGTAGAACACAAAACTGGCCTATAAAATAAAAACCAGGTTTAGGACATATAACAACTTATTTCTTTGACGTTATGAATTAGACTCAGCAGTAAATACCCAGGCAAGTATTCACAGAGTATGAACCCATATTGTTCTCCTGACAAACAGGTTATGAATGCACTCAAACCAGTAAGTGCAACTCACCTCTTTTTTTTGTTTGTTTGTTGTTGTTTTTTTTTTTTGAGACAGAGTCTCACTTTATCGCCTCTGGTAGAGTGCCGTGGCGTCACAGCTCACAGCAACCTCCAGCTCCTGGGCTTAGGTGATTCTCCTGCCTCAGCCTTGCAACTCACCTCTTGAAAGTTATGTTGAGTGAACTTGTCTGCTATCCTTAGCAATTCACGACATGAATGTGTATCAGCAAAAGCCCGAATGCCCAGGCAGTTAGAAGGATCTAATTGTCTCTTTAAGAATTCACAGCAGGCTTCCTGTATTTCTGCCAGCTGGAGGAGGCAAGCAGCTGGGAGAAGGGTCTGAACATTGCCCTCTTCCACAGTTATTTGGGAGGTATATGCAAAGTCAATCAGTAGTTCCATTGCCCTCTCATCTATGTCCCGGATTACTACTTCTGTCTGACGGCTCTCTGCCAATTCTCCTGTAAACATAGCTCGGAAGTAGGGACTACAGGCTGACAAAATGACTCGATGGGCATATATCTTCTTAGCGCCCACAACTAGCACCACATCACATAGCTCCCGGTGCTTTCTCAGAAGGTTAATGACTTCCAAGGTTTGTCGAGGGTGCTTGTCAGAGATATAGGGCATGCGGGCAGGTTGGGGAACCCCTTCTGGTAGTTTGTTGGGGTCTCCAAGGGTACAACGGCTTGTTACATCCATTCCAGACTCTCCTGGTCGAATATTGGTACACCTATAGGAATGGGGGGAGGGAGAGAAGATGGCAATGTTATTATAAGCTCACTTCTGCTACAGTGTCTAGAAGTCAAGAGATAGAGAAACCTGCAATGTACCATAAGACGGAACTAGGCCCCTAAGAACCTCCTTTCTAAGAACCCTAGAACTCATAAACTTCCTTAAAATCTCTTGAAAAATGAGTGCTATTAATCCCAAGTTAGAGCACTTCCACTATTTGCTCTCCTAAAATAAAGGAAAATTATCTTTTCATCCCAGAAGTAGTTAGCTTATCTTGGATCACATCTCTTATAACATTAATAAAAATTTATAAAAAACATTTGTAAATGATTCTCTCTGCACGGAACAGACATGTGAACTTTAATTGTTAAATCTGGTTTAACCAAAAGCTTGATATTTGTTACTTTCTAAAATAGCTGATTTTATTTCTCATTTTCACTGCATATTATTTTAAATTTTTCTAATGTTTAGAAAATCGGTAAACTATAGCTCAAGATGCATGAAAAGATGAGTAGGAAAATAGGCAAGGGTCCAAAAAATTAATTTATATTTAATACTATATTTCTTTGATTCTATGATGTATACTATTCATAGTTTAGTATTTAACAAAAATTGGAAATCACCGAAAGCTGATGTCAAAGAAACTTGCCAGCTCCCAGATAGAGGGGCTGTAATCAGTTGTTACTGCACCCACATGGGAATTTTTTTTTTTTTTTTTTTTTTT
>NW_003852411.1:19410873-19421466 GCF_000181295.1 Otolemur garnettii
TTTTTTTTTTGAGACTAAGTCTCAATCTGTTGCCCCAGGCTAGTGTAAGGTGGCATTATCCTAGCTCACAGCAACCTCAGACTCCTGGACTTAAGCAATCCTCCTGCCTTAGCCTCCCAAATAGCTGGCACTAGAGGCCCCCACCACAATGCCCTACTAATTTTTTTCTTTTTAATACAGATAGGGGTCTCACTCCTGTTCAGGCTGCTCTTGAACTCCTGTGGTCAAGGGGTCTTCCTGCCTTGGCCTCCTAGAGTACTCAATTACAGGCATGAGCCACCCCACCCGACCAGAATCTTATGTCAGAGAATGAAATTGTTGGCTGGGCATGGTGGCTTATGCCTATAATCCTAGCACTCTGGGAGGTCAAGGTGGGTGGATTGCCTGAGCCAGAGGGAAACCTCACCTCTAAAAATCGCTGAGTGTTGTGGCGGGCACCTATTGTTCCAACTACTTGGGAGGCTGAGACAAGAGAATCACTTGAGCTTAAGAGTTTGAGGTTGCTGTGAGCTGTGATGCCATGGTACTCTACCAAGGGCAACAAAGTGAGACTGTCTCAAAAAAAAAAAAAAAAAAGAAAAGAAAAAAGAAAAAATAGAAAATGACAGTTGTTCAGGATTTGAAACTTTTGGTTAACTTTCAAAAGAGATTTTACTCCAAATGACACACAATTCATTTAAAAAGTCTTGTCATTTAACCACATAGGATATATGTCTCAAAATTGCATAGGCAATTACAATGGTTCTAAAGAAGTATAAAAAAGACAACCCCCCCCAAACCCACAGAGAACCCCCTAATCACAAACACACAGGTTATACAAAGTAGTGTGTCACTATGATGCTGTAGACACTTACTGAGAGCCAAACAATTCAGAGGATTCTTTGGTCTCTGAATGACTCAATTAAAATGGCAATTATTCTTTTAACAAATACTTATGAATTGCTTTTAATGTACAAGGCATTTTGCTATGGAATGAGGAAAATTCAAAGGAATATGAGGGACAATCAAACTTAATTATCAAAAGGCAGAGAAACACGAATAACCAGAAAGAAGGTAACCAGGATAAAAATAAAAAGTGTTTCTGATACAGGAATTTTTGGAGGTGATAGATATGTTTAATACCTTGCATGTGGTGATGGTATCAAGTGTGTGTGTGTATATATGTGTGTGTGTGTGTGTATCCTAACTCATCAAAATGTACATACATCAAATATGTGCATTTTGAGGTATATCCATTATGCCTCAGTAAAGTTGAAAACAATGTGGTTCAGAGAGGCTAAATCTATGAAGTTTTAACATCATTCAGAAAGATCCTAGATCTGACAGCTATAAGCTATCAGATGACTATGAGGTTGTGTATTTTGTGGTAAAGCAGGCATATTACCCTGCATTCTCCCAGAGCTTAAGTGAAATATCTCATACCCATGCTTCAGAGCTTTATATTTCTGTTTTTGATCACAGACTTATTAGACAGTCCTCTGACAGAAAATTCTTCCAATGGTACCATGCTATATTCCTATTTTCTACTTGGATAAAACTGAATTCAGATCCTTATGAATGTCCCACTCTCACCCACTCAGTACATTTCAGCTTTATTTATGTATTTATTTTTGAGACAAAGTCTCACTTTGTTGCCCTTGGTAGAGTGCCATGGTGTCACAGCTCACAGCAACCTCAAACTCTTGGGCTTAGAGATTCTCTTGCCTCAGCCTCCTAAGTAGCTGGGACTAAGGTGTCCTGCCACAATGTCTAGCTTTTTTTTTTTCCAGGGACAGGATCTCACACTTGCTCAGGCTGATTTCAAACTTATAAACTCAGGCAACCCACCTATTTCAGCCTCCCAGAGTGCTAGGATTACAGGTGTGAACCACCAACAACCTTTTATTTTATTTTATTCTTTATTAAATCATAGCTGTGTACATTAACACAATCATGGGGTACAATGTGCCGGTTTTATAAACAATTTGAAATGTTTTCATAAAACTGGTTAACGTAGGTTATGGCATTTTCTTAGTTATTGTTGAGACCGTCAGCCTTTTAAATCTCAGCTTTAAAACTAAAGTGGATTCCTTGATTCAGTGCCTTCCACAGGTCTCTTCCCTAGTTTTTTCCAGAGCAATAAAAGGCAAGGTCATTCTTTGAATTGGTAAGGCCAAAAATCTTGGGGACCCTACCCTTTTGCACAACCTCAAATCCAACCCATCAGCAAATCTTGTCACTCTACCTCCAAATAACTACCTAAAATTCAGCAATTTCTCTACATCTCCACTAGCCTGACCATGATTTAGGCAATCCTTACCTTTTTTTCACCAGGTATATTATCGTAGCCTCGTATTCTTGCTTCCACCTTTGCCAATTCATATTTTCTCTCTTAGGTTTAAAATCCTTTAAATGCTCACAGTAAGAAATACAGCCTAACTAAGGTTCACCAAATTCTATATGACTCTTCCCCTGGCAAAGTCTCTGAATTCATCTCTTCATTTCCCCTTGCTTACTGTTCTCTAGCCACACAGACTTCCTTGGGTTTCTGGGACATGCCAAGGCTCCCAGAGCTTTGCTTCAGAGCTTTGTTCCTTCTTCCTGGAAGATTCTTCCCCCAAATATCTGCAGAGCTCACTCCCTGATTTCTTTCAGGAATTTCCTCAACTGTCAACTTACCAGGATCACCTTATATGAAATAGTAACTTATTTCCACTACTCTCTACTATTTAATTTTTCTTCATAAATATATCACCTCCTGACATAATATATTGGTTCTCTTCTCCAACTCTATGTAAGTTCTGTAAGAAAAAACACTTTTGGTCTATTTTTCTCACTGCTGTCCCTAACATCTGGATCCAATGCCCATGAAATAGTTATTGAACAAACCTTTCTTCTTGACAAAATAAAGTACATCCTCAAAATGTTCTTGTCTAGTTCTCTTGAAAGAATATCAGGTTTATAACTGGTTCAAACATTAGCTCCATCATTTATGAGGGATAATCTTGGGAAAATTATTTAACTTCTCTGCTCCTCAAGTTCATCATTTGTAATATGGGGATACTATGTAACTGCATTTACATCACCAGGAATGACAATGTTGAGATTTGTCTGAATGTAGGTCCTCTGACTCCAGATTCTGTGCTTTACTATCCCAATCCTTCTTGGGCAAGTGGACTGAGTTTTTGAAATGGAAATGACCCTGGCAATCTGGTCTATGTAGCCACTATTCTTAGATGGGAGAGAAAGCAAGCACACAGCCAGATGACTGGACTGGCTCCCCTTTTAGGAGAATAATGAGAGGAAACAAGAACAAAGGTCACTTTCAGTGGCATTTCATTTTAAATACTGTAAGTTGTATTTAATTCTACAAGTTGCATTTAATTATATACACTAAGTTATTTCTCCTATGGTTCTGCTATTTATAAATGTGTGCATTAAAAAAAATCTAAGCCCACACCTCCATCATTTTCATCATGTCCAAAGGTTGTTTTTTTTTTTGAGACAGAGTCTTATTATGTCACCTCAGTAGAGAGCTATGGCATCACAGCTCACAGCAACCTCAAACTGTTGGGCTTAAGCGATTCTCTTGCTTCAGTCTCCCAAGTAGCTGGGACTACAGGTGCCTGCCACAATGCCTATTTTTTTTTGTTGTTGTTGTTATTGCTGTTTAGCAGGCCTGGGCCAGGTTTGAACATACCAGCCACGGTGCATGTGGCTGGCACCCTAACCACGAAGCCATGTCCAAAGGGTTCTATTGTCAAAAAAGGAATTTTTTTCTGTATGTTTTTCTGGGTGCCTTTGAAGCAAAATTATAATAAGAACTCTAGAAATAGTCTGGGTTCATACCTTGCCACATATATATTCACAAGTTCTTTGAAGTCTGATGAAATAAAGACTCTAAAGATCTGGGGGGTAAGGAGATGAACTGAAGTGTGAACTGTTCTCCAAAACAAAGCAGGACCCTAGAAAAGGTTTTAATTAAAGGCTTGTGGGAACAAGCATTATTGTCCAAGTAAAAATCCATCTAAAGAAACTTTGGGATCTCAAATTGTTTGCTTTTTCAATCTGTGGATTTCTAGATCAATAACTGGACTAATGACATTACAAATGTAAGGAAAAAGAAACTACACTCAAATAACATTTTTATTAACTTGCTTTGCAAGGTTAATCTAAATGTATCTTAAGGTTGAAGGAGGCAAGTGAAAAGATTATTCTGGACTCATTCCACAATTAACAACAAGGAAAACCAAACAGAGTTTTGGCTTTCTCCCATAAAATGATTCTGTCAATATTAGGAAATAATCAATCTTTCTAAAATCAAAGGATATAAAGTCTTCTGGTAACTTTAGCAGATTTCTCTAAAATCAAAGGATATAGAGTCTTCTGATGACAACTTTAGCAAATTTCATATATTTTTTAGTTCCTATGAAAAGTATAATTTTAAGATGATTTCTAGTAATAGCATTTTTTTTTTTTTTTTTTTTGAGACAGAGCCTCAAGCTGTCCCCCTGGGTAGAGTGCCGTGGCATAACTAACAGCAACCTCCAACTGCTTGGCTCAAGTGAGTCTCCTGCCTCCGCCTCCCAAGTAGCGGGGACCACAGGTGCCCGCCACAACGCTTGGCTATTTTTTTTTTTTTTTTCCGTTGCAGCCATCATTGTTGCTTGGTGGGCCTGGGCTGGATTCGAACCTGCCACCTTAGGTGTATGTGGCTTGCACCTTAGCCACTTGAGCCACAGGCGCCGAGCCATAATAGCATATTTTATCAGCAACTATTTCAAACTTTAACATAATTTTGATTTGTTCCTCTACCCAGCCACATTTCTTCAGGGAAAACCGACTATAGCCCCAGATTTAAGGACAAATCCTGGCTTCTCTTAAATCAATTAGCTGATGGCATTCCCTTGCCTAAGCTGGTCTTCAAATCAGATTTACATAAGGAACAGACTTATATTCCATTATTCAAGGAATTCTTTTGCTAGGTGTTGAAAAGGAAGAATGTGCCTTGGTAGTGGGGGGAGGGGAAATAATTTTAGGTTAGAAAGAAGATGATATTGCAGAAGCTACACTGAAGCAAATACAAGATTTTGGGTCCAAGATGGTATTGTCAAGTCACTGTGTCAACCAACCCTGAAGTCAACCATACCTTTGACCAACTTTTCATATAAATAAAAAGATTCCCATATTGACTAAGCCAGTTTGCATAAGGACTTTCAGCTCAAAACATTCTGATACCAAAAATATAGTAGTTAAAATGTGAAATAGTAAAATTAGCCATATATTCTAAATTTACTAACCAACTTGAATATAGAAATTTACCCATGCATTGACTGGTTAGGTATTCCTATATAGAGAGGTTCTCCCTCTATTATTAGACTTTCCAAATATAGTACCAAGAGATTAGAATGATGGTTTGAATTTGCACCTTTCTTTTAAATGGAGTGAAAATGTCAAAAGACTAGATAACTGTTATTTCACTGGCTGATTGTCAACTCTTTCAAGGCAGAGTTTTTATCTGTTGTTTTGAAATTGGATTTGAATAATATCTTTATGAGGGCACGAACGCTTTGTTTCCCATAGTCCTCACCACCCTTTGATGTGAAGTCATGCCATACATTTATATGAACTACTTAAAGATATCTTTGGATTATAAACCTCTGTTCTAGAGGTATCAGGACTATAACAAAGAGAACTAAGCTGCCTGGTATAATAAAGTAATAGCAATTTGGAAGGGAAAGTTTTAGGGAGAATTAGAAGAGAAGAGAAAGAGAATGATTAAGAGTGGTGGCAGATTATGATCTAAGGAGAAAGGCAGCTAGGGAATGGCTGAAGAACATTACGACCTCCTTAATTATCCCCAAAGTTTCAATAAAACTCTGAATCAAGTATTCAATAGCCTTGAGGTTGCATGGGGGAAACAGAGTTTTCAATGGCAGTGATCAATGAAGGTGAAAAAAGAGACAATGTAAAGTATTTCTAGAAAGAAGCTTAGCTGCAAAAAGATGAGATATATGGTATCTTACTGTGACTGTTTGCTTAAAAGGGGGGAAAGACTGGAAAATGCAAAAGGAGAAGTTTTAAAATGTAAGTAAAAGAGAGGAGAATAAATGATGGTGCAAGATCCCTGAAGACTAGAGGTTTAGAGACCGAAAATTCAGAAGGAATGCATCTTACACAGAAGGAAGAGCTCACCATAGGAGATCAGAGGAAGGCAGTGGCAGGGAAGATGATATGAAAATAGGTAATTCATTTTGGGATAAGAAGGTCTAAGGAAGTTGGGAAAGTTCATACCTGATGGTCTTTTTATCATGTGAATTCAAGTTGAGAAGCTGAGGAGCAGGACATTTGCTACCAGTGAAAGGAGTGATGATGCATCATGAGCAGTCTGAGTAAGGGTGTGAAATAGCACCTGTAGGGAATGAGTAAGCACTGACAAGGGACTCAGAGAAACACTGTTGGCCCAAATGATATTAAAGACTGAATGTAGTAGCATAAACTCCCTGTGGCTAGTTTTATTCAGCAGTACTCAAAAGCCAAGACTAGATAATATAAATACCTGGATTAATCTAGAGTTGGGAAATGCCACAGACAAATTAAGAAGTCAAGTGATAGCTATGAAATGGCTGCAGTGTGTGAGGAAGTAAACTGAGTGAAAACAGAAATGTTGACTAGGGCAAAGAACAGATGTAGTGGGTGTTCAAGAACAAGTTATTAGGACTTATGATTTGACACAGTTTTTCTGAAAGAGAGCAAGAATAAACTGCTAAAATGAGTGAGGGTGAGTCACAGGGGTTTAGGACGACAAGGAAATTTAGGCTAGGCAAATGGATGGGTTATTCCTACAAATATTGATGATATCTCATAAACATAATAGTAAAGAGAATAGTCAAATCCTTTGCATATAGTAAGTGTAAACCGAAAAAGAAAATCAAATATTTTAAATATTCTTCATATTTACCCAAGAAATGTTACAATTTTTTTTTTTTTTTGAGACAGAGTCTCAAGCTATCGCCCTGGGTAGAGTACTGTGGCATCACAGCTCACAGCAACCTCAAACTCTTGGGTTTAAGCAATTCTCTTGCCTCAGCCTCCTAAGTAGCTGAAACTACAGGTGCCCGCCACAACACCCAGCCAATTTTAGTTGCAGTGGTCATTGTTGTTTGGCAGGTCCAGGCTGGATTTGAACCCACCAGCTCTGGTGTATGTGGCTGGCACCCTAGCCACTTGAGCTACAGGCACCGAGCCAGAATATTACAATTTTTGATACCCTGTAAATAAATAACATTTCAATCAACCCCAAATAAGTGAGTCAACTTCAAATTTCAGTTACCAAGTCATTACTTTTCAGATTTATTATTCAAAAAGTAATAGTTTTAACTGAGGAAAGACAAATTTTCTATAAGTGACTAGGATAACATGAAAATTAAGCACAATAAGTTTTAGAAAACATATCGAGTTTTATCTCTTAGTCCAAAGATCCGCAGAATCTTTCATTAGTCTGGAATTTTGTTTCCTATCTCAGTGAATACCTCCCTTTTCCTACATCAAAAATTTTGTTTTAATTTGGAAATTAACAGCTTGCCCTTAAAAAAAAACATTCAATTGAGCCGATCACTGTTGATAGTCCTAAATACACTTGAATGGGGAATGTTAGAGATTTAGGAATACAAACCCTCAAAACAGAAACAACATCTCGAAGTGCCAGTACTGCTTCCTAGAAGGCACTATATTTCATCCCAGATTCCAAATCAGAAAGCCAGGTTGTTAATCCTTTATTGGAAAACAGTCATGAATGTTTCATCCCCTAGACACTGCATCTCTGCTTATTAGATAAAACGAGTGTAAGCATTAGGTGCCTTGGTCCAGTAATCAAGGCAAGATCATAGCCATGAATGCAAGCTGGTCTTCCTCTATGTCAGGAAAGCAAAAACCCTCAACAACTTCTACTGACATCTTATTGGCAGCACTGTGTCACACAGCCATCCCCAAATGCAAAGAAGACTAAGAAATCAAGTCGAGTATTTAATTTTCTTGTGTAGGTAGTAGCAGGAAAAAAGGAAGAAGAGGTGTTGTGCAAGCCAATCTGTCATGCATATCACACTAGGGAAGAGTCAAATCAAGCAGGCATATCTTTTTTTTTTTGTCAGTTCTTACCTTTATTTAAGAATCAGTGCATATTTATCTTCCCGTATTTTTTCACATTTCTCATAGCTTACATAAATTTATTTATTTATTTTTGAGACAGAGCCTCAAGCTGTCACCCTGGGTAGAGTGCCATGGCATCACAGCTCACAGCAACCTCCAACTCCTGGGCTCAAGCGAGTCTCCTGCCCCCACCTCCCAAGTAGCTTGGACCACAGGCGCCCGCCACAACGCCCGGCTATTTTTTGGTTGTAGCTGCCATTGTTGTTTGGCTGGCCCAGGCTGGATTTGAAGCCACCAGCTCAGGTGTATGTGGCTGATGCCTTAGCCTCTTGAGCCATAGGCACCGAGCCCATAAATATATTTATAATTAACAAATACAACTTAAAAATGAGCAGGTATATCTTCTACTAATATTTTTACACACATTTTATTATTTATTGTGGGGAGGTTGGGTAGGAGTGAGGGTGAGGGAGGGACTAACTACTGAGAGAGAGAGAGGATAGCACCTTAAGCATACATTTTAAACTGACCAGAATAAATCAGAAATTTCGAAGATATGAGATGAATTGTTTTTGACTTTTTTTTTTAGCATTTTTTAATTTTATTATTTTTTAATTAAATGATAGCTGTGTACATTAATGCAAACACGGGGTACAGTGTAGTGTTTTCATATACAATTTGGAATATTTTCATCATGTTTTTGACTTTTGAAATCAAATTCAAGGAGATCTTCTGACCTTTACTGTGAGTAAAAAATTATCAATGAAAACTCTAGATACAATCAAATAAAATAAGACCCAAAGCACCCAAAGCATCTTACATTTGAGAAGTTTACTGGGTTCTTAGGCCCCACCTTATACACCCCTAGTACTCCCCAGGGTTCTGTCTCTGGCATTTTCCTTTTCTATTCTACCCTTGTTTATCTTACTGCTTGAAGAACCTTCTACATGTTGATGCCTCAACATTTTTTTATTTCTGGCCCAAATCTCTCTTTTGCCTCAGACCCATACTTCAGTTACATGCTTCTTATCTCTACCTGGCTGTTTCCTAGACATAATAATCTTCAAGTGTATGAAATAGAATCTATTCTTGGCTTACTAAAAACCATTCATTTTCCTTAATTTTTTTCTAATCACGGTAGTGTCCAGTTTCCCAAGTTTGGAGTCAACTATAGTATTACCCTTTCCTCTTCCCACATTCACCAAATCCTTTTGATTTTACTATTAAACAAGCTCTCAATTCCACCCTCCTTTACCAATCCCCACTGCCATCTACTTCAGGTCCTCATCATCTTTCATCTAAACTACCACAACTCCTTTAAAGTCATTTCTTGGTCATCACTTCTTTCCAGTTCATCCCCTATGTGTCTAAAAATGAGCCCAAAACCCAAATATTATCTGTATAACAATGTACATTGGCCCTTAAATACCTTAAAGATAAGTCTTTCCCATGGTTGCAGCCTCATTTTCCATAATGTTTTCTCCTGTTTTTTTCTTCCCCCATATACCCCAGACTCTACATATACTCAGCATTTCATACATGTCAGAGACTTCTGTGCTTTATATTTTTTTTTGCACAAAGTGTTCATTTTATGATGTCTGTAATTAACTCCCTTCTTTATAAGTAAATTTTTATCCTTTCTCAAATATCACCTTTTCTGTGATATTCTCCTCATTTCCCCAGAACATAAGTTACTTCCTCTGAGTTTACACTGCTACTAAATTTCTGTTCATGTTTTATTATGATATGTTTCCATCAACTCATTTGTATACATGCAACAAACAGGCATAGAGTGTGTACTATATAAAGGTTTGGTGAGTGAATAAACCCATTTCTTTTTTTTTTTTATTAAATCATAGCTATGTACATTAATATAATCATGGGGTACAATGTGCTGGTTTTATATGCAATTTGAAATATTTTCATCAAACTGGTTAACATAGCTTTCACAGCATTTTCTTAGTTATAATAAACCCATTTCTAATAAAATCAGGCTCAGTTTCCCATTCATATGTTTAAGCAAAGATGGAAGAATTACATCAAAAATGTTTTAGTATCTCTAGATGAAATATATGATTAAAAATAGTATCTTGGAAATCAGGCATATTGTTGGTGAGATTTATAAATAGGTACAATCTTTATGGAGGAAAGTTTGTCAATTAGCTACCAAAATTTAAAAATGCACATACTCTTTGGGCAATTCTACATCTAAGAATTTATTCTATAGTTACACATTTGGGTAGAAACTACCTACAAGGATATTCATTGCAAAACTGGTTGTAACAAAATAGTTGAAATAATTTAAATACCTCTCAAAAGGGACTGGTTAACTATAATGGAATACTATGTAAGTATTAAAAAGAATAAGGTAGTTTTTTATTTATTTGTCACAGTGTACTTTGTGAAGTGAATAAAGAAAGAAAAAGAAGAAAGTGGCTCAGTGCCTGGGGCTTAAGTGGCTAAGGC
>NW_003852411.1:19422395-19441819 GCF_000181295.1 Otolemur garnettii
GAAGATTTATCAGACACAAAGAGCTCACAATCAAGTACAGAGAATGAACCTGTATTCACAAACTCTCAATGTAAAGAGTTATTTCTCATTTAAAATAGTGGAATATAGGCCCAGTATTACTTTACAGAGATTGCCTTTTGAGTTGCAGCAGGAAAAATAACAGCCTAGTAAGAAAAAGGTAGGAACTTGTGACCACAACTGAATGTAAGCAGTAGGTAAAGTAAGATGACAGCATGATGGATAGGCTAGGCTCTCGCCAAGTGATGGAGATGAAGAAAGAGCGGTAACTTAACAAGTAAGGGCACTAGAGTTATCCAGCATGATTTTAAATAACTGACGATATTATGTAATAAAGCAAAAAGGGAGCAAGTATGAGAGACTATGCAAATATTTTATATAGAAATTACTGATAAACCAAAAATATTCCCACACTCTGCCTTTCTTTCAAAAAAATAATAAGCTCTTATTTTAGCAATTACATAAGATATGACATTTATGGCAGCTAAAGATGAGAAGCCATCAGTGGCTTTTGCAATCATGTTAGAAGTTAAAGTGATGAAGCATTTAATATGTGTTGTTTATTTCCTCATGTACTTTTCAGTCAAATATTCCTACTACAAAGTAAGATATAAATAGGATAATGGTATCTATCATCCTGACAACTTCTTTTCACTTGAACATTTCAAACCATTTACAAACATTAATTTCCAATATCCTAGTTAGAAGTAAATTAGGTACAGAGGTGAACAGCTCAAGGTCAATTGATAAATCAGTAACAGATTTGGAAAAAGATACACATTCTGGTTCTTGCTTGTACTTCTGAGTTATAAACCATGCCTCCATTAGAAAATGTTTTTCATCTTAAAATGGTCTGCAATAATTATCTTTGATGTTAAATAGATGATTAAATAAAATTCAACAAATATGAGTTTAAAAAACATGTCTCAACTATTATCATTTGTTAGAAAACAATGAAGAAAAAGCATTACTAAATTCTAGGGTTGGAGGGCCTATATCTGTATTTTCTATAAACTGTTCAAGTTTTCTATGGACTAAGTTAATATGTCTAATTTTGTTTTTAGTCCTTCCACAATGCAAGTCTCTGCAATGCAGGTATTTTAATTAACAGAACAAATGCATTATTGACCATCAGTGAAATAATGGAAGCCATAATTAGGCAACCAGTACAGTTTATTATCAATAATTATTTTTTGGACATGGCAACAGAACCCTCTACATTGTATAGGGAATTGAAGAGTATAATAAACTTACATAGTATTATGGTGCACTTCATGATTACTTATCACAAAAAATACCATGCAAAAAGAAAAATTTAAGTGTTAAGCATTACCTTAAAATCCACTTCTAGAAATTTAACTTCTACATTTTACTCTATTAAAAAGCTATTAATTCCTGATTATTACTTTTCATATGTTTTAGAACAAGAACCATAAGTTCCAAGCAGAATTTTCTAAGATTTGAAAATCTTTTTACGATTTAAATAAAGCCTTAAATTACTTCATTCTGAATTTCAATCTGCGAAACCAAAGGTTTTCTTCCTAAATGCCTACCTGCGCATTGGCTTTCCTTCCATGCACCATGAAAAGTACCCTTCACCACACTCTACGCCCAACCTATGACAAAAGAAAAGCAGTAACTTAATAAAAGCTATTTCTGATTTTTTCCAGCAACAACATATAATCATATCACTCATTTCATCAGTTATCAAGAATTTTAGATCCTATTATACCACAGGCCTTTTGCAGATGAATCCAGGTACTTTAAGACGATTATCTCTCTCTGCATGCCAAAATGATTATATGTGAAAGTGAGGGAAAGTGCTCACTAGGTCAGTCTTGCTTCTCTTCACAAAGTGCCTGGAGATACTTTACTTTTACCTGGCCATCAACTACGGCTATAGAACAATCACCAGACACCCACAGGAGTACCAACTTGATAGATCCGCTAGGGAACACGCTGTGTAACAGCGGATCTGACGGCTATTAACTTGTCCCAAAGTGACAGGAGCAGGAGGAGGCATTTGCCTTTAAAAACAAACAACTTCGCTTCCAACAACCTGGGTAGCTTAAACAGGAAAGGGAAAATACGGTTCTAGAGTCTAACTAGAGTGCTAGAACAACACTCTTTATAAGCCTTTCCTTAGTCCCCGAAACAATGTTGACTACTCATTTGGACAGGATCTTATCAGGTCCTAAGGGTTAAGTGCGACGTACAGTACTTCCTTCTCCCGAATTCCAAACACTGGGAAAGCTGTCCAGGGTGCGGAACCTCAGCAGTCCCAGGCAGGACAGCCCAGCGCCTCTCCTGGCTCCGGGACAGGGTAGTCAGCCAGCGAAAGCGCACAGTCTGGCGCCGGGTCAGGCCCGGCCCCGGCACCCCAACAGTCTCTTCTCGGCGCCGAATGACAGGCGACCGACCAAGCAATGCCCCAAAGCCATTGAGCAGCTCGGCAACTTGGGATCACAGATTTGCAAAGCAAGTGTAGGGGTGCTGCCCGCTGTCCCCTGCTCTACAGCAGTTCACTTACCGGCTCTGACACTTTCTTCTCTGCCGCAGCCCCCTCTGCCTTCTCCGCCCTCCTCTCTGCCTTCTCCTCCACCGCCGCTAGCGCAGTCCGGACGCGGCTCCTAGGACTATTTCCTTTCCCCTCACCCGCCCCTGTCTAGAAGCAGGAAGCAGTCCTGTTCCTAACTCGTTCCCGCTGGAAGCCACACCTTCCGCCAAGAGGTTCCGGTGCATCTCCGGAAGTAGCCGCGCCTTTTGCTGGGGATTGGGATAATCTCAAAGACAACGTGTACGTGGTTTCCAGTTTCTAAGTATCCTGAGAGGGACCACTTTTAGAGTTCACCGCTCAATTGGTAGTATTTGAAGACCAAAGCCTCCTCTTTCCTCTGTTTGCCCCAGCAAAGGCAATAGAAAGATGGGAGTAGTAACTGGAAGCTAGAAATTTTGATTTCTTTGTAGCTTGGATCTCTATTTGGCAAAATGTTGGCCCTTATTGTGAATTGAATTATTGATGCATGCACACATGGGGTTGACATTTATCTGTTAGGCCCCTATTATATGCAAGGTCTGGGATACTCAGACAAATCAGAAATAGACCTGACCTCCCATATTTCCCACAGTCCATCTTTCAAGATAACCAGGGTTTTATCTTGGACTACCTACTTAATGTTCACCACCAGACACTTCACTAAACACATCCTTTGTGGATTCTCTTTAATATTGGGTGGGGGGGGGCTGTATTTGTCTTTTGGTTCAGTTTTTCCCAAAGCACACTGCCACCTGATTTTTACTATACAAGGTTGGACAATTAAATTTGCAAACTCATCCTAGGAGAAGTGATACAAACTTCATTGGTGAATATCTCTACAGTCACTTTTGAAGTACACCTCTTGGGAAGCTAGGCACTGATGCCAGCACCCAGTCCACCTTTCAAAGCACTTTTTCTAGGAAGAATTCATCCTAGAATCTTAATTGCATTTTACCAGGTGCCATGGATCAGATATCTGAGGTATGTTTAGAAAACGAGTGATATGGGTACAAAGTGAGGGTTATAACTTCAGCACAACTGAAGTTTTGTAACTTGCCCAAAGTCACACAGCTATTTAAGAGGCAGAGGAAGGATTTGAGGTGATGCACAGTGGCTCCAAAGCCTGTAATTTCAGACACAGTGCTTTGTTGCCTCTCTCATCAGAAGTCTTTGAGAGTTCTTGTTGGTGTATAGTATTATCATGCTTGGTGTTTTTCCAACTTTAAATTTGTTTTTGCCAATCTGTTGGGTATAAAATGGTAATTTGCTGTGATTTAGATGTGTATTTCTCTTATTACTGTTGAAACACTTTTAAAAAATTTTATCTTTAAATATGACTTTAATTTTTTTCACACTAACTTCTTTGTTTTCTTCCTGTAATAAGGAGCATAGATAAAAATCCCAGAAGCCAGTTCAGAAGTCTTCTGAAGTGACTACATTTACAGGTAAAGTTATGTCTAAAAAGAGACCAGTCCTACCTTGTGGAACCTTCCCAGATGGAGGAAGGGAATTGCAATAACATAAAGTCACTAAACACCCTGCCACATATCTTGACAATAAAAAATTTTTTAGAGATAGGATCTTGCTATGTTGCCTAGGCTAGATGTGAACTAGGCACAGTGGTCCTCCTACCTCAGTCTCCTAAGTACTGAGTAGTGGCACTACCACAGTGCAACACCACATCTTGAAACATCTTTTCATATGTGAAGGTGGCATTCAGATTTTCCGTCTGTGAATTACCTATTGTAAAAGATAGCTTCAAAATGTCCCTTACTCATTTTGGTATAATGCTGCTAACCAAGGATTGATTTTTAAACTCCTGGCCAGGATAAGAGCAGTCTCTGCTATTTTTGTAAATCTACAATTCACTCCACAACCCACTACAATCTGGTTTGTGCTTCTGTTACTCTATTTCCTTTTAAAGTACAGCAGCTCAATGTGAACCATCTCTTTCTATTTATGTTAAAGCTTAGAGGACTCATTTAGAAATATGCATATGGTAAATCTGGCATTTGCAATAATTATAGTATTTCACTCTAGTAAGATTGTGTCCTTGGGGAGACTGAATTTCTAGCTGAAAATATACCTATAGTAGATTTAACCTCATTGGGTGTGAAGCAGTGGCAACAAATAATTCTTCAGGAATTGCTGAGTTTACCTTATAATCTTTCAATCAGAAATTACATTTGTTTGCAATATATAACACACTGCTCTTGGACTCCAGGTTTAGTAGCAGTAAACAAGATGGAAACAGCTCCTTGTTTTTGTGGAATTTTCATTCTTTTCATCTTTCTTTCCCTTTTCCTTTCCCTTTCTCCCTTCTTACCTTCATCCCTACATCTCTTCCTTTCTCCCTGCCCCATTTCTATTTTCTTGACAGGGTCTTGCTCTGTTGCCTGGACTAGAGTGCAGTGGTATCATCACAGCTCACAGCAACCTCAACTTCCTAGGTTCAAGTGCTCTCCTGCCTCAGCCTCCTGAGTATCTGGGACTACAGGTGCATACCACCATGCCTGCCTAATTTTTAAATTTGCATAGAGAGGATGTTCAGGCTGACAACCTCATAAAACATCAAAAAATTAAACTGTAAATTGCACAATTAATTGTTGAATTATAATCAGGATAACTGAAAGTGATCTAAAGGGTGCTAAGAAAACATCTAGTAGGGTCCCCAGATCTGGTGTAGAGGGCAAGGAAAATGTGGTGCACAGCCTTTAAGATGGCCCTCAGTGGTCTTTGCCTCATGGTATTCATGCTCTTAGGTAATCCCCTCCTGTGAGTGTGGGCTAGACCTAGGAATATGGCAAAAGTAATGGGATGGTACTTCCTAGATAAGGTTTCTGTTGCAGGTGTTATCTCTCATTTGATTTCTCTGAGAAAGTCAACTACCATGTTGTAAACTGCCTTATGGGGAGGCTTGTATGGCAAGAAATTGAGAGAGATTTCTGAGGAACAGAGAGGAACTGAAGCTCTTAGTCCGAGAGCCCATCCCATGAGGAATCCTGTCACCACCAACAAGCATCACCAAGAGTGAGCTTGGAAAGGAATCTTCTTTCAATTTAACCTCCAGATGAAACTGAAGACTTTTCTGAGAGTTTGACTAAAACTTCATGAAAGACCTTGAGGAAGAAGTACCTAGCTATCCTTGAATTTCTGACCCACAGAACATTGTGAGATAATACATTTTTTTTTGAAGCTATTACATTTTGGGTAACTTGTCATGCAGCAGTAGATAACTAACACAAAAGATTTCTGTAAGGAAGGGGAGATAAAGGATGATGGGATTTATGAAGTAGCAGAATTGAAAGGGAAGAAGGAGAGGTGCAGGCAGAGACACTAAAGCTGGAGGGGTAAGGACAGCTTGGCCAGAGAGAGTACACTGAGGAGAATGGTAGGACACAAATAGTGAAACTGGAAAGTGTTTCAGAAAATTTAGGAACAGAGCAGGAAGAGTGAGCACAAATCCAACAATGACAAAGCATTTTCCTAGTTTCCTGAAGCTGCTATAGAATTGTAGGTGGCATAGCGGAGAGCACTCTGATGGGAACTGGAAGACCTGGGTCCCAGTGCTAACCCTGTGATCTCAAGCAATCACTTGGTCATTCAGGTCCTCAGTTTTCTCATCTATAAGATGGAAATCTAAATCCTTTACAACTTCTAAGTCAATAGTTATTAGTTACATAAAATCTGTATGAGGAAAACTATAAAACACTCCTGAAAAAAGCAGAAGTAGATCTGAGCAGCAAGAAAGAGATTCCATGTTATTGCTTAAGATGATTCATTTATATAAAGATTATTAGTGCCCCATAATTTAAAAATGTAATGTAGTCCAATGTCTTTGTTTGTGCTGTTATAATAAAAAGATCGTAGTAATATATAAGAACAGACATGTATTTTTTCACAGTCCTGAAGGCCCAGAGGTCCAAGATCAAGGTGTCAGCCTTCAATGTCTGATGAGGGTGTAATGATAGGACCCGCCCAAACTGGTCCTACTTTGTTGATAACAGAATGTCAAATTATCTTATAGGTATAACAGAGCCAAAACAGTAAGGCATGTAGCCTAGACATGTGTAAGAGAAAAAGCTTTAACCTCTATGTCTTCAGGGAGAACTACTATTTTCTCCCTGAAGAGCCAAGAAGAAGAGGACATGACTAAAACTTTAATGCCAGACCCTTTCAGAAGCAAGAGGTCCATTGGCCAGGAAAATCTGATGCTAAAATCTTTCTCAATAGACCTTATCATGAATGGTCCAATTTAAAGCCCTCCAACCAGACTCTGGAAACCAGCAACTCTGCACCTCGTGTCTCCTTGCTTATGTGCCTCACAATGAAGCCTTTCTTTTCTCACAAGCCAGGGCCGTAGTTTTGGCTTCTATGCATGCTGGGTAGTGAACCCACACCTCAGTAACAAAGGCTATTCTCTGTTTCCAAGATGCTGCCTTGCTTTATCCTCAGATGGGATGAATGCTGCGTCCTGGTGTGACAGATGGCCAAGAGAGTTCTCCCTTCAACCTTGAGCCCTCTTATTAGAAGCTGATCCCGTTCATGAGGGTGGAGCCCTTAATCACCTCCAAGCCACACCTCTCAATAATGTTGCATTGGGGATTAAGTTTCAACTTGAAATTTTGGAGAGGACACCATCCATCATTTAAAACACAGCACCAGATAAAATCAACATCAGAGTTTTACAGAAGTAGATAAATTGATTATAAAGTTCATATGGAAGAGCAGACAAATGACAATACTCAGAAATAGCCTAAAAGGAAAGCAGCAAAGGGGCTGGCTAACCCTCAGAGATATTATCAAAACATGTTATAAAACTGCTATAATTAAAAGAGTGGTTTTGGCATATGTACACACAGACACAGAGCAGGGTAGGAAATCTGGAAATAGACCTAAGAATGTATAAAAATTCAGTATGTGATAAAAGTAAGGTCTCAAATCAGGGGAGGGGGTGAAATAGGGACTGTTAAATAAATTATGTTGATACAACTACTGACAAAGATGAAACTGGATTTCTGTCTTACTCCACACAAGGGATTGGATACCATTACAGTTTCAACAAAGGCCTCTGAAGACCCTATGGAAAGATCTGAAGCTGGAATGGTCCTTCAGAATTATCAACAGTTGAAGTAAGGAGGCCGAGTCTTTAAAACCCACAGCAACCAAATGCATCAGAAATCTAAATGTATAATGAAAGCATAAAAATAGTATAAAATGGGTGATTTTCTTTATTAAGAATGGAGGAACATTTCCCTAGAAGCAAAATGATTGATGAATTTGACTGCATAAGGAAGTTTCATGGCGTAAAGATAAATGAAGTGAAAAACCAATGACGATTAGAAAAAAATTTGCAATATATACCAGAAAGCGTTCATAATGTAATACATAAATGGCTTCTAAAAATGGAGAATGAACAAACAATATACATAAGTAGACAAATTAAATAACAGTTTGCAGAAAAAATATCTGTAATCATTTGAAAATATGTTCAATGTTGCTCATAATAAGATAAAGGCAAGTTGTAGCTGTATTAAGACCCGTTTATCACCTATCAAATAGGCAAAAATCCAACATTGGACAAACTGCTATGTTGACATGACTGTGGGAAAAGAGGCTCTCTGATTTGTGGCCAGCGTGTGTGAAAAATGATAAAACTTCTGCGGAGGAGGATTTGGCAAGATCTTGCAGAATTATATTTGCATTTACCCTTTGCCCCAGCAATTCCATTATCCCAAGGAAACACTTGAAAAAAAAATAAAAAAGGCAAAAATAAAAGTTAGGCACAAGGTTATTCACTACAGTATTCTTTGTGATAGCAAGACATGGAAAGTATCCAGGCTCGGCGCCTATAGCTCAACCGGCTAAGGCGCCAGCCACGTACACCTAAGGTGGCGGGTTCGAATCCCCAGCCCGGACCCGCCAAACAACAATGACGGCCGCAACCAAAAAATAGCCGGGCGTTGTGGCGGGCGCCTGTGGTCCCAGCTACTTGGGAGGCGGAGGCAGGAGACTCGCTTGAGCCCAGGAGTTGGAGGTCGCTGTGAGCTGTGATGCCACGGCACTCTACCCAGGGGGACAGCTTGAGGCTCTGTCTCAAAAAAAAAAGAAAAAAAAAGAAGTATCCAAAAGCCCCTCAGTAGGAGACTAAATAAATGATAGGATATTCACATGATGAGGAGGATGCAGCTATAAGAGGAAACGAGAAAGATCTCTTGATACTTAGATGGTGCGATCTTTAGGCATATTGTTAAATGATGAAAACCAAATGAACAGTGTTTACAACATGCTAATTTTGATTAAGAAAGGGGGTAGAAATACAATGTGTGAATATATATATGCATATGTGTTTACTTATATTTTAAAATTTTACTTATATATTTAAAAATGGAAAGATAAGTGAAGTTTTAATAAAAATGGTTACCTACAGGGGAAAAGAGGGGCTAGGATAGAAAAATTAGGGAAGGAAGCCCGCTTTCTTTGAAAGTATTGGATTTTACCTTTTTTTTTTTTGAGACAGAGTCTCACTTTGTCACCCTCGGTAGAGTGTAGTGGCATCATAGCTCACAGCAACCTCAAGCTTTTGGGCTCAAGCAATTCTCTTGCCTCAGCCTCCCAAGTAGCTGGGACTACAGGCACCCGGCCACAATGCCTGGCTATTTTTAGAGACCGAGGTCTCGCTCTTGCTCAGGCTGGTCTCAGACCTGTGAGCTCAAGCAATCCACCTGCCTTGGCCTCCCAGAGTGTTGCATTTTTATTAAATTTTTTCTTAAAATTACTTTTTTGTCTCTCTCTTTCTTTCTTTTTTCTTTCTTTCTTTCTGCACTGGAGTACAGTGGTACAATCTAGCTCACTGCAACCTTATACACCTAAGCTCAAGCAATCCTCCCACTTCAGCCTCCCAGTCTACAGTTGCACACCACCACCATACCAAGCTAATTAAAAGTTTTTTCCTAGAGTTAGGGTCCCACTCTGTTCTCTGATCTCAAATGACTGGCCTCAAGCAGTCCTACTTTGGCCTCCCAAAGTGCTAGGATTACAGGTGTGAGCCACCACATCTGGCCTATTAAATGTTCTTAATAATTGAAATTTCACTTAATAACCAAGTGTGTTGCAGGTGCCTGTAATCCCAGCTACTTGGGAGGCTGAGGCAAGAGAATCACTTAAGCCCAAGAGATTGAGGTTGCTGTGAGCTGTGATGCCACAGCACTCTACCCAGGACGACAGCTTGAGACTCTGTCTCAAAAAAATTTATTTTTCACTTAAGCAAAATCTATTTTTATTTAAATAGAATTTTGTTATATAATTAAGATTTTTAAATTTTGATACAATTAAAGGCAAATTATTTTAATGTCTTTAAAAATTTTAAAACCACATTTGATCAAAAGAGGGAAAACAATCACTGAATATTGAAAAACAAATGGACCTAACTCTTTCAGATTGGTGGCGTATAGTTTATTTGGTAATGTGCCACCCAGAGATCCTTGAGGAATGAGAGACATAATCCACCAGCTGCTAGAAGTGCTATGGGCAGAGAGAGCCCAGCTGTCAGCCCTTTCTGGAAAGTGCCTTGGCTGAAAAGAGCGGCCTGGCCAAGGTCTCACTCCCTTTCTCTCGATAGGGTGGCTATATCCAATCCCTGGTTGATGCGGAGGTATTAAGGCACAGCTCTCTTGTCCCAAGTTGGAATAACTCTGAAGAATTCAAGTTTCAGAACGTCCAAGAGGGGCTGCAGAGGCCTTTGTTGAGATTATGTTACAGCTCAACTTCTCCCTCTGTCCTGTTTCTGTCCTCTGCTTTCCACCTTATTGATCCTAAGAGCACTCTCTAAGAAAGTTCCTGCATACTGAACTCCATCTCAGAGTACACTTCCTGGAAAGTCCAACTGCAGCAATTAGTGTTAGGAGCGGTTCAAGAAAGTAATGTCTGTAATGGGATTTCAGTGATGGGTCACCTACTTCCAGGCTAACAATGAGAATATCAACACTGCTGGTAGAAGTGGCTCAGACAGTCCCTGGAACAATTGCAGTGAGATTGTTAAAACTTTCACTACTAGCGAACTGTATTTTCTAGTAGAAGGAAACACTCTAGCAGGTGCAATGGATTGGGTATTTGAGATATATAAAGGAAATCTGAGTGGGCTGCTACTGAGCTCGGGTGACACATTAAAGAAATGTAATGAAATGTTGAGAGTGACTAATTTGGCAATTAACTACTAAGCATGAAAGCCAAAGGGCTTTCTTGTTAAGAAATAAAGAGGCTCTCATCTGCAACTGAAAAGAAGGAAGAACTGAGGGCCAGGTCCAGGACTTAATCATAAGAGTTTCAGAGCCTAAAAGAAGATTAAATCCACACTGTTGGCAAAGTCAGCTATACCGACTTTCCTATGCTGATTAGGAAAGAGTGAGATACTGACACATGGGATGAGGACATCTGGGTTCATGCATCCCAGATTCTTTAATTCCCAAAGTTCCCTGAGCCCTCTGAGCCTAGAGATGCAATCTTTCCTCCCTAGGGCTGGTGCTCCTGCCTTGCTTGAAGATGATGCAGAGGCCTCCCCACTGTAGGACATGAGACCTTTCAAGATCAGTCCCGCTTTCCATCCTTGCCACTAGGTCAATAACTAGAATTAAGTTACAGCATAATCTGGCTAGGGATATACCAGGCCTGATAATGGAGGAAAGGGGCTGTATTAGTTTGCTAGGGCTACTGTGGAGGGGTGAGTTAAACAACCAAATTTATTTTCCCTTGTGGTAAAGATTAAAGTGTTAGCATCACAGGCTGGGTGCGGTGGCTCACACCTGTAATCCTAGCACTCTGAGAGGCAGAGACAGGAGGATTGCTTGAGTTCCGGAGTTCAAGACCAGTCTGAGCAACAGTGAGACCTTGTCTCTACTAAAAATAGAAAAAATTGCTACTTGAGAGGCTGAGGCAAGAGGATTGCTTGAGACCAAGAGTCTGAAGTTGCTGTGAGCGATGATGCTATGGCACTCTACTCAGGGTGACAGAGTGAGACTCTATCTCAAAAAAAAAAAAAGTGTCAGCATCATCTGACAACCACTGTTGCATAAGTACTTTGCTTCCATACCTACAGCTATATAGGTTTACCTTATGACCACCTGAAGGAGTGGGAAAATGCTTGAGCTTGGTTCATAAACGGGTTGCATCAGAACATTGGTGCAAGTCAGAAACAGACAGCAGCTGCTCTAGAGAGGTGAGATGGGTAAAACATGGAGTAGCCTTTCCACTTTATGTGGAAAGAAACATGGCTCAAGATTAGAATTTACATAGACATATGGGCTGTGGGAAATGGCTTGGCTGGCTGATCAGAGGTCAGAAGATTAAACATTTAGTACAGGGGAAAAGGAGGTCTGGGGCAGAGCTATGTGGGTAAATGTATAAGAACAGGCTCAGAATGTGAAGATCTTTATATTGTATGTTGATGCCAACCCTTAGGTCAATGGCTCAGTCAGTTGATGTCAGCCAGCCTCTGTCATTAGTCATTTCAGTTCTGGCTTAATAGATGCACAAGTGGAGTAAACTTGGTGGCACGGATGGAGGCTGTGCATGGGCTCATTGTCATAGGCACACACTTAGATAGGCAGGTTTAGCTACTGCCCAAGAATAACCATTGAATGTTCAAACTGCCACAATGAAGATCAATGCTGAGTCTCTGACATGATATCATCCCTCATGGAGAATAGGCAGTCACTTGGTGGCAAATCAATTATATTGAAATCTATCTCCCCTCCTCTTCTTCTCCTTCCTCTTCTTCCTTTTCCTCCACCTCTTACCCTCCTTTTATTCTTCCTCCTCCTTCTCTTTCTTCTTCCTTGGCGTGTATGTTGTTACATTCACCTGTTCTGTTCATTCTTTGATCATTCTTTCCCTATCTTCCTCTGTTTAGTTGTTTTTGATGGCTCTGCCCTGAGTCCTCTGCTCTTCTCCTTTCAACACTCATCTTGAATGACATTGAAAGTCATCCTCTTTGAAGGCTTTAGCTACTCCCTGTATGATGATGACTCTCACATGTATATTTATATACAGTCTTATTTGCTGAGCTTTGGATTCAAATATACGTCAGGTGGAGGGACACTGATATTTCTACCTTTACTTGTCTAAGACTGAACTCTTCCTCCTGATTTTAACCCTGATCTTCAAAATCTCCTAATTAATAAATCGCAGGCTACTTAGCCATGTGAGATAGAAACCTGAAAGCCACTCTTGGCTTCTCTCTGTGCCTGCAGTCTTGTCCTTTTCCAAAGTCACATTGCTGTCTGACCACTTCCAGTCCTCTAACTGCATGTCTTCCTTCTCCCTCAATTACATATTTGCCTGCAATTTCAAACATGTAGGTATTCATTCACCAGTGTACTTTGCTAATTACTTTGAGCCTTCATGTCCTTTTATACATTTCTTTTGAATGGCTTTTCCTATGCCTTTGCCTGTTGAATTTTTAGTTATTTCTGGCATACTCTATCATATTATTATTGTGAGCTTTGGATCATCTGATAAGTATGGCATTATTCATGATCCAATCATATCAAGCACTGGCATCACCCCATAGCATGAACCAATCAGATCAGGCCTCCTGGCATTACTTTATTGCAATCGATCAAATCAGATCAGGCCTCATTACCCTCAGCCTAGAAAACCTACCCCAGCCCCCAGCTCATTGAGACAGTTTTTGAGCATTGGCTTCTGTCTCTTTGCCAATCAAATCTTTCTCTTCTCAAAATCCAGTGCCATAGTATTGACTTTTGTGTACATTGGGCACTGTGCCCATTGCTTGTTTGGTAACTTACCACTATTTATTTGAATAAAAAAATTTTAATAATAGCTGTATTTTTAAAATTCAAATTTATTCTATTTCAGAAGTTTAGATTTATAATGGTGATATTTACCTTGGGCCTAAGGCCAAATATTCATTTCAATATTTGGCAATTCAGGCTTGAGGTTAGATGTTTAAGGCCACTTCTAAAGTATTGTCTTTTCCTCAACTATTTCCTTGTAGAAATAGTGAAGAAATGAATATTATCCTTCACACTTGCCTTCACCACAAAAACTTTCCTGTCTTCACTCCCCTCATCCATGTGGGGATGAGTAAACATTTATAAATTATATTATATTATTATATAAACATTTATATAACTACTGGGTAAGTTTGACCCATTTTTGCTGGTTTCTTTTTAAATTAACTTTGTCCTCCACACTGCCAATCGCTTCTCTACTTTTAAAGTTGTATTTCGGATCTTAAAGTCTGGAATCAAGAGGTAAATAGTTTCCAAATTACTTCTGCTCCTATCTACTACGTAGTATAAATTGGCACTTGTGAGGTCTCCGGAAAAGCTCTTTGTAGGCGACAATGATCATGGGCCACTGAAGATAGAGCCCCAGTAACTAGAAAATTAACCAAGTTGTCTGTTATAACCACCACCATTTGTGTTTTTAGAACGCATCCTCATCTTTCCAGAAAATTCGTCCATTTAAAGGCCAGAGTTGGCTCAGCGCCTGTGGCTCAAGCGGCTAAGGTGCCAGCCACATACACCTGAGCTTGCGGAAACAACAATGACGGCTGCAACCAAAAAATAGCCGGGCATTGTGGCGGGCGCCTGTAGTCCCAGCTACTAGGGGGGCGGAGGCAGGAGATTCGCTGGAGCCCAGGAGTCTGAGGTTGCTGTGAGCTGTGATGCCACAGCACTCTACCCAGGGTGACAGCTTGAGGATCTGTCTCAAAAAAATATAAATAAATAAATGAAGGCCAGAGTTATAAGACTAAGATGGACAACCAATGAGCACATCTCATGTTTAAATTTTACTTTTTAAATTTTAAAATAAATATAGCCCATGTTTCAGAAATTTACGAAACAAAGAAAATATCGCACGCCGCCATCCGAGCCCAGCAATTTTAATCACTTTTGATGAACCGTTTTCCCAGTCTGGCTTCCTCGCCTTCACAACCTTGACCTCCGCGCGCCTCCGGAACCGCGGCGCTGGGGGAGGCGCTGCCGCGCGCCTGGTGCGCCGTCGCCATGGTAACCGCAGAAGCTGGGCCGGGGAGCGGTGAGTCTGGGGTCCCCGCGCCGAGGGCCGGGGTGGGCCATCGAGGAGGGGTGGGAGGGGACAAACGGGCGTCTTCCGTCCAGGCTGCTTCGGCAGGGGCCAGAGGGGAGTGGGAATCAACTGCGGCGTCCTCAAGCGCTGCTTATGCCCCGAGCTTTAAGCACCGGACCTTTGTCCCGCTAGCATCCTCTGGGGTCCACAGAAGGTCCACAGGGGACTCAGGCCATCTGGGGAACTCCGGTGCCCTGAAGTGACTGGGGCCGTCTCTGGGGAACCTCCTGGATCCCACGGCTGGGCTGCCGCGCTCTCTATCCTGTTCCTCAGGCCTTCCCTTTGTTTAACCTCTGTGCCCAGGGTTGCCCCTGTGGTCCTTCACGTTTTTGTGAAGAAAAAAATTCAGTTACCTTAAAAGGTCCTGCAGGATCTCTTCCTCTATCTGCCCTTTGTTTATACCATTCCCATTATCTGGATTGCCCTTTTCACCTCTTGAAAAGACCCCTTCTCTTTAATAATGAAGTGTCCCTTCTGGGAAGACTTTCTGGTACCTGGAGTGGAATGTACATCGTCCTTTTTGCTCTCAAAGCCTCCCTTACCTTATATCCCTACCTCACTCTGTCACTGCTGATTTGCTTATGTCTTCCCCACCAGACTGTGAAGGCCTATGGGGTAGAGACCATGACCCTTGTGATTTTTTTATTATTGGTGCCTTAGCAGCCTCAGAAACATTCACATTCAGTAGTTAAAAAAAAAAGTTTATAGACTTGTCTTCCCACACTCATTTAGTAAGGCAGAGCAGGTGGTCGTCTCATTTCAGAAAAATTGCATAATTGATAAATAAGGGAATCAAGCTAAAGCTGTGCCATTATCATACCTTCATAGCTCTAGCTTCCCTTCTCCCCTCTCCCTGCTCCTATTCTCTATGCAACTTTGGTTATATGTAGCTGGATTACAATTTTGACTCCTTTTGTGGGCAAAGAAAGTGTAATTTATTTTTGCCCGTGATCTAGTTTCTTTCATGAGCATTCACTTATCATTAGGAAACAAATTGGTTTTGTTACCCCAATTGTGTAAAGCCCAACTGGTTTTAAAATTGAGCTCAACCCATAATTGATTTCTTTAACTAGCATTTAATTCCTCTTTATATAAAAATGTTTGAGTTCTAAGATAACTTTTCTGATTCTGTCCTTGAGGTAGTGCCCTGGGTACTTGGATGCATATGGATGGCCCACGAAATCAGTTATGGGGAAGTATCTGGGTCCCTTTGCCATCCCTGGCCTCTTGGGGTGTTGTTCCTGGTATACTGGGCACTTCTTCACCTTATTGTGTTCTTGGGTACAACCTTTGGTCTCTGTGTCTGTGAACAATGCTCTCCCAGTTTGGTCAAAACTCAGTGCTTTCCTGGGCTCTCCATGCTCACTGGCTCATCTAGTGGCGCTAATCTCCTGCCATGATGTCCCTGTCCCTTCAGTTCTGTGGCTCTACAGCCCTCCCTCTGTAGGGAGACTGTTGTCCACTACAGTAATCATGTGGTGGCAGGACCCCAGTAAGACTTGATTATTTGTACGTCTCAAACTTTTTGGTCTCAGGACTGCTTTATGTTCTTAAAAAGTATTGATCCCAAAGAACTTTCCTGTATGTGGGTTATCAATATAGTAATATTGGAAATATGGCAAGAATTAGAAATTAAACAGAATTTTTAAAAAAAAGTTTATCAATTTTTAATAAAACAACAAATAGAAGCTGAGATGTTAACATAAATCATATATTTCTGAGGGAAAATAACAATTTTCTAAAACAAAAGGACCAGTAAGAAAGTGGCATTGTTTTATATTTCTGAAATGTCTTTAATTTTTGGTTTAATAGGGGACAAGGAGTCTTCATGTCTCCTGCAGTCTGTCTATTGCAAAATGTTCTTTTAGTTGAAATGTATAAAGAAAATCCTCCTCACATACATAGAGCTGGAAAAGGCAGGAGTATTTTAATATCTTTTCCAGAAAATTATGTGTAGTTTTCTTTGTGACTATACTACAATTTCACAAGTGGTAGTTTGGTTCCTTCCTTCCTTCCTTTTTCATTTTCTTTTAAAGATAACATCTCATTCTGTCACCCTGGGTACAGTGCTTTGGCATCGTGGCTCACAGCAACCTTAACTCTTGCCTCAGTCTCCCAAGTAGCTGGGGCTACAGGTGTGCATCACTAGACCTGGCTAAGTTTTCTGTTTTTAGTAGAGACAGCATCACTCTTGCTCAGGCTGGTCTTGAACACCTGAGCTTAAGCAATCCAGCAGCCTTGGCCTCCCAGAGTACTCGGATTGCAGGCCTGAGCCACTGTATCTGGCTGACAAGTGGTAATTTCTTAAAACCTGGCTAGTTGCAATGTAGAGTCTGAAGCCATATTGATGGACTATGTTACCTTAAAATTTATTGGTCTGTCTTATACTTTGAATGGATCAAGGTGTTACTGTGTTACCTTAGAATCTATTGGTGTGTCTTATACTTTGAGTGGATCTTTTACCCATGCCTGATTTTGTAACATCATAGAAAATGGTGGGGAGTGAAGCAAATCTTATAGAACAGCAAAGAAGTCACTGGCAAATTTTGGTTCTTTTAGTTATACTAATTTTCCAAATGTTGACATATTTCATGTTAAAATGTTAAAAAAAACCCTACTTTGGTTCACCACTGATCTCATCAGATTAACATTGGGAAACTGTCAAGCTCACAATGGCTGACATATGGCCACTATAAGTTTTCTAAAATGATAATTGTATTAGTGAGAATTCTCTAGAGAAACAGAACCAATAAGATACATATATATATAGTTGTACTTCTGTATTATATGTTCAGAATCTTGAACACTGTGGATTGAAAATACCTGTATTCAAAAAAGAATGGATGATTGGGTTTGTACTGAATATGTACTGGCTTTTTATTGTCATTATTCCCTAAATAATATGGTATAACTAGTATTTATGTACAATTTATATCATATTAGTTATAAATAATCTACAGATGATATACTGTATATGGGAGGATGTGCTTAAGGTATGTGCAAATATTACATCATTTTATTTAAGGGACTTGAGCATCTGTAAATTTTGGTTACTTTAGGACTCATGGAATCAGTCCCCCATGGATATTGAGGGACAATTATGTATATGAATAAACAAGATTATTTATTATAAGGATTGGCTCATGTGAATAGGGAAGCTGGAAAGTCTCAGCATCTGCAGTGGGCAAACCAAAGACCCAAGAGACCTGTTGGAATAGTGCCCACCTGAGTCTAAGGGACTAAGAAACAGGAGAGTGAATGGTGAAAGTTCCAGTCCAAGCCTGACCTGAAGGCAGAAGAAAACTTATGTCTTACCTTGAATATAGACAGAGCAAATTCTCCCTTACTCAACCTTTTCAATTCTAGTTATTTTCATAAATTATGTTTTTATGTTAACATATGATTGTTTTAAGAGAAATGAATGAACATTTATCAGTTTCAATTTCTTTTTTTTTTTTTTTTTTTTGAGACAGAGCCTCAAGCTATCCCCCTGGGTAGAGTGCTATGGCATCACGCCTCACAGCAACCTCCAACTCCTGGGCTCAAGCGAGTCTCCTGCCTCAGCCTCCCAAGTAGCTGCGACTACAGGTGCCTGCCACAACGCCTGGCCATTTTTTGGTTGCAGCCATCATTGTTGTTTGGCGGGCCCGGGCTGGGGATTTGAACCCGCCACCTTAGGTGTATGTGGCTGGCGCCTTAGCCACTTGAGCCACAGGCGCCAAGCCTCAGTTTCAATTTCTAATATGAAAATATTGATATGCATAACCCATATAAACACAATTCTTTGGGGTTGTCAATCTTTAAGTCTATAAAGAGATTTGGGATCAAAGAAGTTAAGAACTGCTACCTAATCATATTGATTCTGGGCTAATAGGGAAATTAAGCTCCTTTCAAGGGCATAATAAGAGAAACTTTGAGTATTCTGGCCTGATTCATATTTCTGGGTTTGGTATAGTTTGTCTTTAAATCTCTGAATTAACCTGAATCAGACTGATCCTGTAGATGTGGAATAATCTCTCTGTACTCAAGGGTCTGGTGGTGGTAGAGTAGAAAATTACTTACACCCTAGATAATTTAATAAAAAAGAAGAATGGCTCATGCCTATAATCCTAGCACTCTGGGAGGCACAGGTGGGTGGATTGCTTGAGCTCAGGAGTTTCAAGACCATCATGAGAAAGAGTGAGACCTGGTCTCTACTAAAGAGAAACTAGCTAGGTGTGACGGCACAAGCTATTGTGTAGTCCCAGCTACTCGGAAGGCTGAGCCAGGTGGATTGCTTGAGCTCGAGAGTTTGAGGTTTCTGCGAGCAATGATGACACACAGTACTCTACCCAGGGTGAGTGAGACTCTGTCTCGAACAAACAAACAAAAACCAAACAACAACAACAACAAAACAACAAAAAAGAACAAGAAAAGATATAGTAGTGTTATTGTCTTTTCTTTTGCTTCATGGATGATTTTGCTGGAGGATTGATAATGACAGAATGATGATGATGGTAGGTTCTACTTACTGATTGCTCACCACATGCTTGGTGCATGTATCATCTACTAATAATTTAATCATCAGAACAATCATATAAGCTAGACTCTGGTTATTTCTACAAGAAATTAGGTAAGTTGCCCCATATTATGCAGCTAATAAATTGCAACGTTGGATTTTTAATTTAATTTAATTTAATTTTATATTTTTTGAGACAGAGCCTCAAGCTGTCCCCCTAGGTAGAGTGCCGTGGCATTACAGCTCACAGCAACCTCC